>NW_028222113.1:22500-35000 GCF_056783735.1 Eptatretus burgeri
TACATCAACAATTTTAAAAAGTTCTTTCGTCCATCGTTCAGTAAAACCCTTTTCAAAATGAGATTTCCACCTATATATTCTTACGATATCACCAACTTTGAACTTAGGTTTTCTGACATTAATCTCTTTTTCATATTTTAATTTTGTAAATGTTTCTGATGGCTTCATATTCGTTGATGTGTGAATCGTGTCATTATACTTATCCACAATATCCTGAATAAAAGATGACCATTGTTGTGAACCGAGTTGTGTGAATTTTTTATATAGTCTCTCTTTTAAGGTACGATTAAAACGTTCAACAACAACTGCCTTCCCTTCATTAAAGGTACTGTATAATGTAATACTGTTATTTTTTAGAAAATTCATAAATGTCTTGTTATAAAACTCTCTACCCTCATCAGTCCACAATTTCTTAGGTTTTCTCTTACTTTTATTAAATATCTGTTGAAAAGCTAACATAAGAGTATTACCTGTTTTGTTTTTAAAGGGACAACCCACGCATATCTACTCCTCAAATCAATAACGGTTAAAGCATACTTGTACCCCTTATCATTATTGAGTTCAATCAAATCAGCAGACCAGATATAATCAACTTCCTTGGAATAAACTTTCCTTCTCTGAAACTTTGTGAATATTGGTTTATGTAATTCATCAGCTAATTGCTCTTCAGTCTTAATGGCATCATTAGAGCCTATAAGTTTTTTGAATTTCCAAGTCCAAGTTTCAATTTAGCACTAATCATCTTCTTCACGATGAACCTATCAACTTTTTCTCTCAAGGTTGGATTTTGTATCAGAGACAAATTATATAACATTTCTCTATCGGCTTCATGCTTTTCTTCCAACGTTGTGGTATTCCCATAATCAATATCGTGTCTCATGCACACTTCATCAACTCTATTGATTGGTTTACTCCAGGATTTAGGATTGTCTGCCTCATCTAATCTTTTATCTAAGTTTGTGCCTGGACCACAGAAAGAATAACCTGGAAGATGTAATTCCCCTGGTATTCCAGTAGTTGTAAATTTACTTCCTGATAAAAACTTTTGTATATCTCCTCCGAGTTTGTGTTTGGAGATAAATTGATTTTTTTTTGAACCACACACCAAACATATACCTTTTTGTATAACCCTGTTATTTTTACTTTTAATATATGAAATATTTTTAGTATTAGTTTTCTTTTACATTTGAGACAATAACTCATTTATTTATGAGAAAAATTTCTGCAGAGTGCAAAAACCTTTTTAGTTTCCAACATGCACATTTGAATCTTAATTTTTAAAACATAAAGAATCCTTAGAAATGCCTTCACTCTCTCCTCCATTTATTTAAGAAAAAACTTGAATTAAAATCTATATCTTGTCGATGCTAATAGTCTTGTTGAAAGTATTGCAAATAGACTTGTCAATTCTTTGTTTTCCTCCTCGGTGGGTTGAGTTATTTTCTGTAATACCTCTATTCTTTTGAATCTCACTGGTTTCCATATTTTGATATTTATTCATTCTCTCTCTTTCCTCCCTCTCTCTCTTCTCCTTTTCCTCCTTCTCTCTCTTCTCTCTTTCCTCCTTCTCTCTCTTCTCCTTTTCCTCCTTCTCTTTCTTCTCCCTCTCTCTCTTCTCTCTTTCCTCCCTCTCTCTATTCTCTCTTTCCTCCTTCTCCTTTTCCTCCTCTTCCCTCTCTTCTTCAACTCCTTCCTCATCCCTTACTATACTTGAATCGTTTACACCCCATAGAATATTATACATATATTCATCAGGATTTCTTGTTATTCCTGTATCCAAAATAATTTTTTTACAACAGGATACCAATAAAATTTCTTTTGAATTTCTAAAAGAGCCTTACCTTTTCTTAACCTTATAATTTTTTCATTATTTAACATTCTAATTAAATCTAAAGTTGTTGGTTTATCAACATCAGCATAATGCCAATCTTTTATTGAAAATACCTCATTCTTATGTTGTAGAACATATTTATTAAAATACCGAATACCCTTTTCTTGAAGGTATGCTTGAACACAGAAATGATAATTTTCTTGAAGCCTTCTTGCTGTCATTTATGTATTAGAAATATATGTTAGAATAATATTATGGCACGAAACACCTCCCCATCTTCCCATAGTTAAATCATTTTGTATTTCCTTACTTATTATATATAATCCTGTTTTTTCTGTTTTCATGAGATAAACAAGGGCAAAACCATTATTATATTTACCCTTATTAAATTCTTTTATTTGTTGTTTACTAATCGTGGCTCCACAAAACTCATTCTCGATACCAAGTGGATAATATTCTTCCTTACGAGACTGATTTAATTGTTCCAGGTCTTCGAGGTTAATTTTAAATGACCAATTATACCCTAAATCATTCATATCATACCCCCATTGTTCTATTCTCATACAAACGATACGCCCTTCTTTATAAAAATTTATTTTAATTCGAACTGTGAATTCTGTATGACCTGGAGATAATATCAACACTTCTGTATCTTTAGAATACACAGCCGTTTTATTTAAGTATATATATTGTGATAAATCCGCTAATCTCACCAAGTCATTCGCGTCAGTCGGGCTTGGATAATTTTTTAATTTATAAGCATTTTTCATGTTAATATTTTTGTTTATATTATATTTATGTCGTTCAGCCTGTGCCTTTGTGTAATAATTTGATAAATCAATATCCAGTTCTTGAGATACACCAAAGATAGAACCATCTTTACCAACATAAGTCATTTATATTAGATTAAAAATAATATCATAAAATTTTTTATTTTTGTTGAGTTGAAATAACACATATAGACATAATTGACCACAACACTTGGAATTTAATTCTTGGACTTGAAATGTTTGATAAACACCATTCTGTAAGAATTTTATGACTTCAACAGGTGGTGGAAGACCAAAACTATCAAAATAATATTTGTCTTGACTATTAAAAAAACAAACCCAATGAGAACCGTTCCCATCATTATCTTCTAAGTTCATAATAATATTCTTTGTATGTTTCGACACATTTGTTAATTCATCTCTCATACAAATAACCACATTATGAATTTTTAATTTCTTACAATATTTGGCAAGTTGTAAATTTGATGTTGTATTCTTTCCAAATTCTTTCAACCACTCATCAATGCTCATTTATTTATTAGAAAGATATAATCCATTACCTCTTTTCGTTAATTTTACACCTGCTTGTGCTATAGAAGAAAGCATATCTCCAACTAACAATCTCGCTTTATCAGGCAGACCTTCAAGTTTTTCAGCAAAATCTACAATTACACCACTTCCACTAATTTGTTTCTCCAACTCTTTGTTATGTCTTTCCAATTCTTTTTGAGCCTGGAGTTGAGCCTTCCTTTCGTTGGCAGTTTTGACCGCTGTTGAAATACCACCCGTCAATGCTCCAACCGCACTTAAACCAGCAAATAAAGGAATTAGAAATGGGAGAAATCCTCCACTCGTCTCTCTTATTGAATATTTTTTCAACATTGGTTTTGTCATTTTAATTTTAAGTGAGCCAGTGTCATTCAAGATTTTAACCTGTTCTCTTGTGAGCAAAACATCAATTCTTACTGCTCCTTTTCTCTGAATTGTATTAACGTTAATCGTACAAGGCTTTTGATTTTGAACACAAGATGATAGTTTATGAAGATTGATTTGATTAACATATACCCCAGTTGGTACTTTGCCACTCATTTATTTAACAAAAAATTATGTGAGACTAATCATCACACCATTATCTGTATTAATCTGCAATTCTGTTTCTTCCAAAAGCAAACAATATGTATCAACTTCTTCACTCTCTCCTCTTTCAATGTATAGGGAAGTATCCACTCGATTAGACTTTATAGTTTCTTTTTGAGCGCTCAGGTCAAACGTATAGATTGTATACAAACTTTTAAATGCTGTCATATCCAAAATAGGTTCTTTATTTCCATTACTTTCACACACCTTTTGGTAAGACTTGTATGCTTCAGCAAAATCATTTTTTTCCCAATTAATTTCCAATCTATCTCGTGGATAAAATGTTCCATCTAGAGAAACGCGAAGTTGTTTCACCTTAGCATTATCACTCAATGCATTATTCTTATCAGTCGCAGTATCACCATCTGGCTTTTTAAAAATCATCCACAGATATCGTGGCTTTCCTTCCAGAACACCCAAATTCCACGTGTAAGTAGTTTGATTGAGTTTAACGTGTTGACATCTTCTTTTGAGGTATGATACACTGAGTGGTCTCTTTGAGTTAAGTCTTCGATTCAACATCTCTTCTGTTTTAAGATTAGGAGTATATTCACTGATATACCAACTCATCTCCTCAATTACAAATTTATTCTGATCACCAAAAGCATTACCAACACCAAAAAGCAATCTATTTTCATTATCATTCCTTTGTAGTTGAAATCTAATTTTAAGACCATACAGAACTTTATCATAATCACAAAATCCAAATATACCTTTAAGAGGAACTGCCACAGTAAAACTATTTTCTGCTTTTGTATCATCATTATACATTCCTTTCCTTTGAATATATCCAGGGTCTGTGTTTGTTCCCGTTGACATATCAGGAATAAAACCTTCGACAGACCCCTTTCCCATTCTATCACTGAATGTATAGAGTGTAAATTTCATCATTTCAGATACAGCAGAGACATAATCAACCGCTTCAACTTCTTGTGTTCCAATATACAATCGCACACTATCAAACATTTTCCAGAAGAAATCATTTACAAGTGTAGCGTTTGTGTTATTCCCAGCCTTAGTGAATTTAAATTTACACAACAAGAAACTTTCGGAGAGATTCAAATAGGTTTGTTGATTATTTATTTCAAAACTTTTTGTACCATTTGTATTCCAGTCTGTTCCAGTTATTGCATTTACCTTGAAGTAATCTTCTTTTTAGTGGAGTTTGAGATAATAATAGTATCATCCAAATCATAGATACTATCAATTGCTTCCATACTTGTATTTATTTAGGAAAAAAGATGTTAAAACTTTTGAAAGCCTGATCCGAGTAATTGAATTAATTTCTGTCGTTCTTGGGGGACAACTGAGTTTTACCTTTCTTAATTTCTTTTATTGCTTGTAATTTATGAGATTCTTTCTGAGCATCTTTTATACTCTTTACAGCACCTGCTACATTTCCCACAGCAGAAGCAGTTGAACCAATTAGGTCTTTATGTTTAAGAATAGTTGAACCAATACCCATGAGAGTATCAATTATCCCATCTCCTCTAAATTGATGTCCAACACCCCTTTGTCTCTTAGGTTTATAGTATCCTCTACCAAGATACATACCTTCACCCTTGTAGTACGGGGAAAGGAACATCCCATCCCCTGTAATTATTTTATATTTTCCCAACTCGTGCTTCCTCACAATAACCATCGTATTTATTTATTGAAAAACTTCACGTAGGTGAATTCTGATGGATATAACTTCTCCATTAAAAGAAATCACACGATTATCTTGGTCGGTTATCCTAAAATTTACTCTGTGTATGGTTTTTCCTGACACAGGTAGATAAACCAAATTTTTAGGCTCCATATTGAATTTATAACCAATTGGGGTTGAGTATGCGCTGAATGAAAATATTGTATTTGTTTTTAATCCATCATTATAAGCACCATCAATCAAATCACAGTGAATTAACACCGAATTTATTCCTGAGGATATTTGAATGACATTATCACTGTAAAACGTCCCATTAGTTTCAATCTTTTTTGAGGAGAAACCTAATAACTCTCTAAATGAATTATCAATTGTGAAATCAACCTTGTAGTTATTTTTAACTTTAATCGTTGATTTTGAAGTATGTTTTTGAATGTTTATAACAATATTTTTTGGTTCATCACCCTGTTCTTTCATAAGACGAGCAATTTCGGAAGATATTTGAGAAATCTCGTATGCTCGGTGAGACTGTTATCGTTTTGTATCCACTTCCCGGATTATAACTAAACTTGTCATTTTTCTCGGTTATATTAAATAAGGTATTATAAGTCTCCATGGACAATAAAGATGCCTCATATTCTTTTGTTGTGTCAAGTTGTAGTGGGTATGGGAATGAAGATGTGTGATCGCTTGTTGTGAAATTAAAACTCAGGATTGTGCTTCTCATCTTATTTAATATGAGATAAAATGTCTTTATATTGAGATTTATTAATTATTTTCATGTTCATCAACTGGTCTAAAATGGCTGATGCTTCATTAAAACAATTGTTATTTCCAGCCTTCTTACTGCCGAACAACAATAACAGTCTATTAACTAATTGCGATGGGTCATTTGGAAGAAAACTAATACCTGAACCAAGGATACTTAAAGCCTGAATAATGTGTTTCTCCTTCTCATTCTTCCTACTTTTACCAGAAAGAATAACCTTATAATTTAGAGTGTTCAGCAAATCAATATATACTCTATCATCATTATTTTCCATATCCAATGGTTTATCAATATACTTTGATTCATCCCTCACAGTTGAACCTTGTCTTCCATCTTTTGTGAGAAGAAACATTAATCTCGGAGTTAGTTTAACAGGGGGTTGAGCAGAACTTAAGAACCTTAATTCATCATTAAATATCAATACCTTTTCTTGAACAAGATGAAATATTGCTGGTTGTTCTGTTGGAATGAGTCCTGCTTTGGTTTTTGAATCCGCTGAATATTCATTGTTTTGAACAGCATTCACAATATAATCAGGGGTTGATTAATCTCTTCCAGTTGTTGAAATAAACCTTCATCATGTTCTAATTCTCCAATATGCTCTAATTCTTCCTCCGTCATTTGACTGAAATCTTTTAACATTTGAAGCTTTCTAGGAGTATATTCTACTGTGGGAACTGTGGAAACATCTTTCATTTTTCTTGGGAAGTTTTTAAAAGTGGTTTAAAAAATTTCTCTTGTTTTTTTCAAATGCTTCTTCGCCCGTTAGTTTCTGTCTGCGTTTCTTCTTTATGTCTTCCTGTTGTTTTACAACTTTTGAAACCAACTCTTGATGTTCCTTAAATCTTCTTGCTCTTTCTTTTGTATCCATTTATTTATTGTAAAATATCATTTAATGAATTGTAAAGATCAACAGGGAAATTTTCCTTTTCTTCATCATTCAAGTAGATGTGTTCAAATAAATCCTTTTCTTTAAATATTTCATCAAATTCTTTATTAACATTAATGCGAGTTGTAATTTCTTCTTCACTAATCCTTGCATCTCTGCTTTTCATACGTTTGTGTTGAGTTTCTTCATCAACATCAAAACCGAATGATAAAATCTTCACTCCGCTCAGATATTTAATAATTTGTCTCGTTCCTTCTGGATTAGTTTCTAATATCCCAACACCACCAGATTTTAGTTTCTTTAACTCACTCTTACAATGTGAATATTTTGTTGTACCAAGAGAAACCTCCTCAAATATTTGTCCTTCATTCCTCAATCGCATATGTTCCTCCACTGAAATATAGTGATAATCTTCACCTTTTACTTCTCCAGGTCTTATTGCTCTAGTTGTTGTTGATACAATGCGTATCACGGGGTGTTTTTAAGTAAATTTACAATATTCTCATTTGTACTACACAAGAACCTTGATTTATGAAAGTTTTTTCCAGAAGCAGATTTACCCACAAGATTTATAATAATAGTTGTCATTTATATATGTAATTGTTTATAAAACAAAAAATATATCCCTTAATATCTCATCTTGTTTCACAACAATATATTTATATTTTTCAGTCGTGTGCTTCATATAATCCTCAAATTTCTTTTTACTACATAATGTAGAACAATTATCTCTCCAAAAATTATTGATATCTATTGAATTTAACTTGAATAAAATAAAAGTATTAGCATTGTTTCTGATGGAACGACGAGGAAGTTGAAAGTACGATTGACTAAGATAAATACAATTACAAGAAGAATGTCTCCCTCTTGTGTAGTAGCTGTCCATTACCGTTTGGTTTCTCTCATTAACACAATCATCAAAGATAACGAGGTTCTTTTTTGATTTATCCAAATCTTGGGGAGACGGTATATCATCCGTATTATCACTAAGAATACAAGTTATAAGATTTGATTTCTTTTTACATCTCTGTGTATCACAAAATAGTTGAATTATATCTTCAATGTTATAATCATTTAGGTTTTTTTGACGTTTAAATAAACCTATTATATCTTCTTTTTGAAGACCAGCATTAAAACCTTGTGAGAGTAGTTGATACTCTGGTTGAAAACTCGACTTTGTGAAAATTATTAAATTATCATAATCTAAAAAGTTGGGAGTGAGGAGCATTTTTAAAAGTAAGCAGGTTTTTCCACATCCACTTGAACCAACTATGAGACATCTTAATGAATTTGGGAGATTTTTTATGGTTGTTAAATTTTATCTTATTTTCCCAAATAGGTAAAAAATCATTCATTTATATATTTGAAAAACAGGTTATTTAATTTATTATTGGCTTTTTTAGAAACTCTATATTTTATCCTAAGTTCAGGTTTAATTTCAAGATAATCCATTATTTTATTTATACAATATCTTGTGTTGATATTTCCCTGAAAATTACATCCATGAATAATATACAACAACAATCCTTTGAACATTTCTCTTATACGTTCAGTTTCTTCCCTTGTAAGGAAAGGTGTGTTATCATCCTCATACTTTACATTCATTTCTCTAATCAATCTTGTAAAGTAATTCATTTTTGGTGTAAATCTAAAAGAATTATTTTCCTTTTTATATTTTTTATTATCATTAATTAGAAGATAATCACAGAATATACATTGTTTATAGGCTTTTGACTCTGTGTTTAATCCCTGTCTTTCACACGCAGGACAATTCTCAAATTTGTCATATGGAGAATCAGGAAAGTCTAGCATATTTATAAAGTAAAACTTTACTTAAACTGAAATTCATCTATACTTTCAGTTGTATATTACCATCGATATCGATATACTTTTTTTCATTATCAGATTCAACGACAACATTTTTTATATTAAAGGTAATTTTAAAATTATCGTTAACTACTATTGAACGAAATGTCATTTCACCTGATATATTAACATCCTTTATTTCATCAAGATTTACATCTTTAGGGTTGTTGAAAAAAATACAAATTTCTCCTTGCATATTACAGATGGTCTTATGTTTTCTTTCTAAAGCTTCATCCATAAGGTTTTTGTTCTTTGATACTTTTTCTTGTTTCATTGCTTTTTCTAGTTTTGAATATATTACTAGAAGGAGAGGAGAAACTTTTGTTAGAGATACTTTAATTGATGTTCTACCAGGTATACTAAAAGCCCTTCCACTGAAGGAAATTGAAGAACTCATATTATTTACCATAATAGTTTTTATCCAATAGTTGTTATATTTATCTTTGTTCAATTTTACATCCTTGACATATTTCTCAGTATCTTTAACAGATGAAGAGATTGATTGAAACTTGTCTTTTGTGTCTTGAAACATCGTATTTATTAAGTGAAAAAGTTGGAGGATAAAATGTTTTTAAGCACAGATTCACCTATAAATTAAACGAAAT
Organism: Eptatretus burgeri; assembly: GCF_056783735.1. Taxonomy (NCBI): domain Eukaryota; kingdom Metazoa; phylum Chordata; class Myxini; order Myxiniformes; family Myxinidae; genus Eptatretus; species Eptatretus burgeri. The sequence goes on from NW_028222113.1 coordinate 32,013, forward strand.
TTTCATCAAGAAAATTTTAGTTTAAGCAAAGTTTTATTCTATAAATATGGTGAATACAACGTACTGCGATGTTTGTAATCACGAATATAAACATTATAGAAAACACCTCCGAACCAACAAACACACATTTAATCTATTTCATCAAATATCTCCTCTTGAGTTGGAAAGAAAACATTGTGATATCTGTTCAAAGGATGTTTTGAAGAGTAGTTATAATCAACATCTTCAATCACAAAAACACAAGAAAAATGAGTTTAAAGTAAAGGGAGACTATTATATTGAAAACACTGATGGGGCATTTAAAGGGCATATAAAAATAAGGATTTTTCAATTTGGAGAACCCGGTCCATCATCAATAGCTGAATCAATTGAAATAGTGAAACCCGATGTTGAAAAATTTATTAAAAAGACATTAAAAGAAATAAAAACTTTAAAGTTTTATATGGGAGTGAAAATGAATATGAAAAGACAAGATGAAGAACAAACTCCTTATATGAGAACAGATCTTCATTTTATAACATCATTTCAAGATTTTTTGAATAGTGGGGTTTATGAAGAACTATCAAGACAAGAGGAGGATGTTGATAATACAGTGGTAGGAAGTGGATTCAATATTAAAAAAATCATCTTTTTAGATATACACATTCTAAAATCAAACCCTCTTAAAGCTTCTTCTTATATTGAATTACCAAAAGAAATAAAACTAAAGAAGGCAGTTGTTAATATTAAGAACAATGATAATAAATGTTTTCTCTGGTCTGTTCTTGCTCACTTACATCCACCAAAATGTAATTCAGAAAGAGTAAAACAATATATGAAATATGAGAATACCTTAGACATTAAAGATTTTAAATTCCCAATGCCACTAACAGATATTCCTAAATTTGAGAAAAAGAATAATCTTTCTATTAATGTATATGGATTAACGGATACAAACAAAGTTCAAATATTAAAAATTTCAAACAACTATAAAAATGAAGAAACACACATTGACCTTTTATATTTTAGTGTTGGAAAGAATTCACATTACACATACATCAATAATTTATCAAGATTAATCTCTTCTCAGGTATTCAGAACAGCAAACAAAATATATCCTTGTAAGCGATGTCTTAATTCATTTCATACAAAAGAACGATTAGAACAACATTCAAAATATTGTAGTAATCATAAATCAGCTGTAATTACAATGCCTAAACCTGGTGAAAAGATTTATTTTGAAGATTATAATAAATCTATCATGCACCCATTTGTGATATACACTGATTTTGAATGTATCCTTAAAAAGATAAATACTGCTTCTCCTAATCCAAAAGAACCATATACAAATAAATATCAAAAACATATTCCTTGTGGTTTCTGTTATTATATCAAATCATCTGTTGGAGAAAAGTATAACAAACTTGAACATTATCGTGGAAAAAATGCTTCACAAGAGTTTGTAAAACGATTAGAAAAGGATTGTATAAGACTCACTAAATTAATGAAAGAAACAAATGAACCGATGAAATTAACCAAAGAAGAAAAATTAGAATTTAGAATGAACAATATCTGTCATATTTGTGAGGGGGAAATTAAGGAGTCTAAAGTTAGAGACCATTGTCATCTTACTGGTAAATATAGAGGTCCCGCTCATTCCTGTTGTAATCTTAATTATAAATTACCTTCTTTTATTCCAGTCTTTCTTCACAACAGCGCCAACTATGATACACATCTATTTATAAATGAACTTTCAAAAACACCAGGGAATATTTCTGCCATAACAAACACAAGTCAAAAGTATATTTCATTTTCAAAAATGATATTCACAAAACCTATAACTCGTATTAGGTTTTTAGATTCTTACAAGTTTATGGGAACACCACTAGCCTACCTCGCATCAAATCTAAGCTCCACGGACTCTTTTCCAAATCTTAATTCATTCTTTCCAAAAGAGGAAATTCTCACTCAAGAGGAAATTCAGATTAAAGAGAGAATTCAAAGTAAAGAGGAAACTCTAATTAATGAAGAAATTCTAACTGAAGATGAAATTCTAATTATAAAGAAAATTCGAACTAAAGAGGAAATTCAGATTAAAGATGAAATTCTGATTAAAGAAGGAATTCTTACGAGAGAGGAAATTCAAACAAGGAATGAAATTCAAAGTAAAGAGAAAATTCTTACAAGTAAGGGAATTTATCCTTATGATTATATGGATTCATTTATGAGATTTAAAGAAACACAACTTCCTTCAAAAGAAAGTTTCTATAATAACCTTTATGAAGAAGAGATAAGTGATAAGGAATATAAACACGCACAAGAAATATGGAAAATATTTAAGATAAAGAACCTTGGAGAATATCACGATTTATATCTAAAAACAGATGTTTTATTGTTAGCTGATGTGTTTGAAGCTTTTAGATCACTCTGTCATAATAAAAATTGTTATGGATTAGATCCTGCCCACTATTTCACAGCTCCTGGTTTAGCTTGGAGTGCAATGTTGAAAATGACAAAACAAGATATAGATTTAATCAGTGATGTGGATATGCTTTTGATGATTGAGAAGTCCAAGAGAGGTGGAATATCACAAGTATGTTCAAAAAGATATGCTAAAGCAAATAATAAATATCTTCCAAATTATGATAGTGAAAAAGATAGTAATTATTTGATGTATTTTGATGCTAATAATTTGTATGGATGGGCAATGTCTCAATCTCTGCCTTATGGTAAATTAGAGTGGGTGGAAGAAAAGGATTATGAAAAGGCTTTGATGAATATTGTTATTTCTTCTCAAGAGGAATTGAATGACGAAGAAGAAGGTTATTATTTTGAAGTTGATTTGAGGTACCCGAGTGATCTTCATAATAAGCATAAAGATCTTCCTTTTGCATGTGAGAAAGAAACTCCAAAGAAAGAATGGTTAAGTGATTATCATAAAAGTTTTAATATTAAAGGCAAATCGACAGAAAAGTTATTAACAACATTCTATGATAAAGAGGGATATGT
>NW_028222113.1:40000-42500 GCF_056783735.1 Eptatretus burgeri
TGAGCTGGTGGACTGGGTGGAGGCCCGGTGCGAGCAGCTGGATGGCCTCCTCCAGGAACGAGGGGAGGGAGTATGCCCGCTTGAGGCGAGTCACGACCAGGTGGGTTCGGTCGTGCTTTGCGAGGTTGAGGGGACGAGTGCTGTGGACAGGTGCACGGAGAGCTTGGGGGTATAGAGGCCCCGGAGACCCTTGTGGGGACACGAATCCCCAGTGTGGTTGTCCCTGTGTGTGTGGTGCAAGGTGTGAGTGCGTCCCCGTGTGTGGAAGCGACCCCGTGTGTGAGTGGAGTGGTGGCGATTGTGCCGGAGTACGTGCTTCCCAGCACGCCGTGTGTAAAAGGGGCACCGCAAGTGGAAGAGGCCGTGTGAGTGAGTGAAACGGCCAGTATGAATGGAGCACCACGTTTGGAGAGGTCGGAGTGGAGCCACGTGTGCGAGGGAGATGGCATGCGTGAGTGAACGGCCGAGTGCAAGGGAGACTGTGTGTGTGAGAGAGCGGTATGTAAGGGAGATGTCGGTGGGCATGTGTGAACATGCAGCCGCGTCTCCCGGTGTGAGTTTGATGGTGTGGAGTGTGAGCGTCGTAACACGCAGGTGTGCGTGGGTCGAATGGCGACGACGGCAACATGTGAGGAAAGAAAGCCGAGTAGCGGCTGTAGATGTTTTGCGCACCGTGCCGGGTTCACCCAGCAGTGAGCACGAGGTCCGTGCTGTGCAACGCACGAGGCCCCCACGTGCTCGCTTGCGAGAGTGAAGTCCCGGTCCGGAAACGCACGCGGTGGATTTGCCGATCCCGCGGACGGACAAAGTTTAGGCAGGATTACGGATTTGGACCGGACGGGTTCTCCGCGCGATCGTGTGTGTTAAACTCCAACGGGCAAAGCACATGTGTTCGCGTGGGGAACCCCTCGAGACGTGGGGCTTGTGTTTTTTTAATGCGCACGGTGACGTCATGGCTGCACGCGGGGTTGGAATCCGGCAGGAGGGGTATCCCTGCCGGATGGTCCCGTCCAAGGAGGGATGAGGTACACGTGCAGCTGCATGACGTCACGGGTAGGTGCAAAGTGCGCGAGCTGTGAGTTGCCGCGCTGGTGCTGCGCATGTAAAGAAAAAAAAAAGAAAGAAAGAAAAAGCAAGCCTCACTTTCGGGTGCACAGGATTCCTGGGCAAGGGGTGGAAGACCCCCTTACCAGGGCACAGGATGGAAACTAGTTCGGGGGAAGGGTGAGCTTAGTTAGACCGACTTCATGGGGCAGGGGCAAGTCCTCATGGAGTCCGTGGAATGGATTAGTTAGAGGGATTTAGATGAGCTTTAGGTTGGGAAATAAAATGATTTATTTGGAGACAGTGACAGACTTGTGGATATGTAGAGGGGACGTAGTTTAGCTACGTAGTGTTAAATGGAACGTGCTGTAGTTTAAGGGACGACGTGGGAGCACGAGTTAGTTAGGGGGTGCAGATAGAAGGATGGCAGAGTTCAGCGGTGAGTGTGTTGAAGAGTTGGTGAGTTGTGAGGTGAGTACATCATAAGTGAGTGAGGCCAGCGTGTCTGTGTGAGTGGAGCGAATGGGGAATGCATGGTGCGATGAGTGATTGGGGGGAGGAGTGACTCCCGCCCAAGGGACCCCTGGGGTCAGTGTAGAGTGAGTTAGCTGGGTTAGTCAAATTAACAAAAATGGAGGTTGTTTTGTTGTTGGTGGGTGTGTAGGCTCGAAACCCGTTTGGAGGCGTGCAGGAGCCCTGTTGGCGGGCTGGGAGCGTGGCTGCGAAAAGTGAGTATCGCTGAGTGGGTACCCCGGGCACCAGGCTAGTCGGCCGTGGTAGGCCAAGGGCCCATGGGGGGCCGGGATAGCGTAGTGGGCACGGGTGCGCCTGCTTGGTGCGGGGGCCCGGGGCGCCATTAGCCGCGTGGGCAGTGTTGTGGGCACGGGTGACCCTCGGAAAGGGGCCTGGGAAGCCAGCCTGCCACGTGTGCGTTTCAGGGGAGGTGCCATGGGGGGCACTCCCCGGTGTTAGGGAGCTGGTAGGCTCGGAGGCAGTGTAGTGCCCGGGGGTGCCATCATCAGAGAATCGGCAGAGGGTCGTGCCTGCCAAAGGGAGCCACGTGTCCTAGCCATGAGACCGTGTGAGGGCACGGAGAGAAAATTGGGGGGCGAGGCCCGAAATTGTGGGGACACCAACACTGGCGACGGAAATCTGGGTTGTTAGAACCAATAGTTTAAGCGAGAGGCGTTTGTTGAAAGCCCCGGGGTAGTTTAACAGTTAATGGTTCGGGTAGGTTAGGAAGTGTACCCCTCCGCACCATCCATCCCCTCGCTCTCGTTGTGGGCCGCTGGACCCACTTTGGGTTAGATTGCTGAATTCTGGGGAGGCCATTCTGAGGCTTCGTTGGGCCTCAGCACAGGACGCTAGCTCTCCCTTATTCCCCTCCGGGAAGGGAACGTAGGGGTTGGGAGTAGGCTGGGTGACAGGATAGGTTAGCTGAACAAGGACAGTACAG
>NW_028222113.1:47500-74737 GCF_056783735.1 Eptatretus burgeri
GCCTACCCCCCTCATCCTGGAGGGTGGTTCTCTTTTCTTTTGCTTTGGGAATATGTGTTGTCGGCACCGTCTGTGAAGTAAAATTGTATAAGTGTTGCCGAGTGCCCGGTAGTCGGATAGATCTGCATTGTTGCATTTGCTTTTTGTCTTCTTCTTTTACATGTGCTTTTGGTGGAATTGTATATGTGTGCTTTCCGTTCATCGCGAAATAAATGTGCTTATTGTTGAACTATTGTCGCTTCGCTTCGTCATTTCTTTCATTGAATCCCCATCTTGCTTCACGTAAAGGGTTGGTCGTGGGCTATGACGCCCGATAATTAATCGAACCGTCGAGGCCGACGAATAACACCGCTCGGTTATCCCGATAGTACGGAACGGGTGGCGCTTGGGCCCGTGTCCGAAGTCGACCTGCGGCGAGGTGCGATCGCCCGGTCTACCCCTCCGTGTGGGTACTCAGGCCAGGTCGAAGTTGGCGAGCAACCCTATCCCACGCGGGGGCCGATTGGCACGATCGCGGTGAGACCGAAAGGTCCACGCGTGACTGGTTCCCGGCGTTAGTCCGAGAGGGTCACGACTGGATTGTCCGTCCGGTGGGCGACGTGCCGCGATTCGGGAGTTACGTGGCCGCCAGCACGCCGACGGGCGCGAATCCGCACAATATATATATATATATATATATATATATATATATATATATATATGTATGTATATATATATATATATATATATATATATGTATGTATATATATATATATATATATATATATGTATATATATATATATATATATATATATATATATATATATATATATATATATGTGTGTATATATATATATATATATATATATATATATATATATATATATACATATATATATATATATATATATATATGTATATATATACATATATATATATACACATATGCAAAAAAACCCATTTTTTCTCGAACAATTTTTTTTTATTGGGGGGGGTGACTGGAAATCCCTGAAAACATGTAGAAATGCAAAAAAAAAATATTTTTTTCTCTCACTTATTTTTTGGGGGTGGGGGTTGGAAATCACTGAAAACATCGAGAAATGCAAAAAAAAAAAAATATTTTTCTCTTTTTTTGGGGCGGGGGTGGGGGTTGGAAATCACTTAAACAAAGAAATGCAAAAAAAACCCTTTTTTCTCGAACAATTTTTTGGGGGGGTTGAAATCACTCAATGCAAAAAGAAAACTTTTTTCTCTGACTTATTTTTTGGGGGTGGGGGTTGGAAATCACTGAAAACATGTAGAAATGCAAAAAAAAATTTTTTCTCAAACTATTTTTTGGGGGGTGGGGGTTGGAAATCACTAAAAACATGGAGTAATTAAAAAAAAAATTTCTCCAACAATTTTTTTGGGGGGTTGGAAATCACTGAAAACGTAGAAATGCAAAAAAAAAAAAAATTCTCGAACAATTTTTTTTTGGGGGTGGGGGTTGGAAATCACTGAAAACATGAAGAAATACAAAAAAACCATTTTTTTCTCGAACTTATTTTTTGGGGGTGGGGGTTGGAAATCACTTAAAACGTAGAAATGCAAAAAAAAAATTATTTTTCTCTACTTTTGGGGGGGTTGGAAATCACTGAAAACATGTAGAAATGCAAAAAAAAAATTTCTCTAACTTTTTTTTGGGGGGTGGGGGTTGGAAATCACTTAAAACATGTAGAAATGCAAAAAAAAACACATTTTTTTTCTGTAACTTATTTTTTGGGGGTGGGGGTTGGAAATCACTTAAAACATGTAGAAATGCAAAAAAAAAACATTTTTTTCTCGAACTTATTTTTGGGGGTGGGGGTTGGAAATCACTTAAAACGTAGAGATGCAAAAAAAAAAAAATTTTTCTCTAACTTTTTTTTGGGGGGGAGGGGGTTGGAAATCACTTTAAACATGTAGAAATGCAAAAAAAAAAAAAATTTCTCTAACTTTTTTTGGGGGTGGGGTTTGGAAATCACGAAAAACGTGAAGAAATGCAAAAAAAAAAAAATTCCTCGAACAATTTTTTTTGGGGTGGGTGGGGGTTGGAAATCACTGAATACATGAAGAAATACAAAAAAACCCATTTTTTTTCTCTAACGATTTTTTTGAGGGGTGGGGGTTGGAAATCACTTAAAACATGTAGAAATGCAAAAAAAAAGAACATTTTTTTCTCGAACTTATTTTTTGGGGGTGGGGGTTGGAAATCACTTAAAACGTAGAAATGCAAAAAAAAAATTATTTTTCTCTACTTTTGGGGGGGTTGGAAATCACTGAAAACATGTAGAAATGCAAAAAAAAAAATTTCTCTAACTTTTTTTGGGGGGGTGGGGGTTGGAAATCACTTAAAATGTAGAAATGCAAAAAAAAATTCTCGAACAATTTTTTTTGGGGGGTGGGGGTTGGAAATCACTTAAAACATGGAGAAATGCAAAAAAAACACATTTTTTTCTGTAACTTATTTTTTGGGGGTGGGGGTTGGAAATCACTTAAAACATGTAGAAATTCAACAAAAAAAACATTTTTTTCTCGAACTTATTTTTTGGGGGTGGGGGTTGGAAATCACTTAAAACGTAGAAATGCAAAAAAAAAAAATTTTTTCTCTAACTTTTTTTTGGGGGGGAGGGGGTTGGAAATCACTTTAAACATGTAGAAATGCAAAAAAAAAATTTTTCTCTAACTTTTTTTGGGGGTGGGGGTTGGAAATCACGAAAAACGTGAAGAAATGCAAAAAAAAAAAATTCTCGAACAATTTTTTTTGGGGTGGGTGGGGGTTGGAAATCACTGAATACATTAAGAAATACAAAAAAACCCATTTTTTTTCTCTAACGATTTTTTTGAGGGGGGGGTTGGAAATCACTCAAAACATGTAGAAATGCAAAAAAAAACTTTTTTCTCAAACTTATTTTTTGGGGGTGGGGGTTGGAAATCACTTAAAACGTAGAAATGCAAAAAAAAAAAAAAATTTTCTCTAACTTTTTTTGGGGGGAGGGAGGGGATTGGAAATCACTTAAAACAAGTAGAAATGCAAAAAACAAAAAATTTTCTCTAACTTTTTTGGGGGTGGGGGTTGGAAATCACTTAAAACGTGTAGAAATGCAAAAAAAAAAATTCTCGAACAATTTTTTTTGGGGGGGTGGGGGTTGGAAATCACTCAAAACATGCAGAAATGCAAAAAAAAACATTTTTTTCTCAAACTTATTTTTTGGGGGTGGGGGTTGGAAATCACTTGAAACATGCAGAAATGCAAAAAAAAAATTCTCGAACAATTTTTTTTGGGGGGTGGGGGTTGGAAATCACTTAAAACGTAGAAATGCAAAAAAAAATATTTTTCTCTTACTTTTTTTTGGGGGGTGGGGGTTGGAAATCACTTAAAACATGCAGAAATGTAAAAAAATATATATTTTTCTCTAACTTTTTTTTGGGGGGTGGGGGGTTGGAGATCACTTAAAACAAAGAAATGCAAAAAAAACCCATTTTTTTTCTCGAACAATTTTTTTGGGGGGGGTTGGAAATCCCTGAAAACATGTAGAAATGCAAAAAAAAACATTTTTTTCTCTGACTTATCTTTTGGGGGTGGGGGTTGGAAATCACTGAAAACATCTAGAAATGCAAAAAAAATTCTCGAACAATTTTTTTTGGGGGGGTGGGGTTTGGAAATCACTTAAAACGCAGAAATGCAAAAAAAACCCTTTTTTTTCTCGAACAATTTTTTTTTGGGGGGGGGTTGGAAATCACTCAAAACATGTAGAAATGCAAAAAGAAAACTTTTCTCTGACTTATTTTTTGGAGGTGGGGGTTGGAAATCACTGAAAACATGTAGAAATGCAAAAAAAAAATTTTCTCAAAGTATTTTTTGGGGGGTGTGGGTTGGAAATCACTTAAAACGTAGAAATGAAAAAAAAAGAATTCTCGAACAATTTTTTGGGGGGTGGGGGTTGGAAATCACTAAAAACATGGAGTAATTAAAAAAAATTTTCTCCAACAATTTTTTTGGGGGGGTTGGAAATCACTGAAAACGTAGAAATGCAAAAAAAAAAATTCTCGAACAATTTTTTTTGGGGGGTGGGGGTTGGAAATCACTTAAACCGTAGAAATGCAAAAAAAAAATTTTTCTCTTACTTTTTTTTTGGGGGTGGGGGTTGGAAATCACTGAAAAAATCTAGAAATGCAAAAAAAATTCTCGAACAATTTTTTTTTGGGGGGTGGGGTTTGGAAATCACTTAAAACGCAGAAATGCAAAAAAATAAATTATTTTTCTCTTTTTTTGGGGCGGGGGTGGGGGTTGGAAATCACTTAAAACAAAGAAATGCAAAAAAAACCCTTTTTTTTCTCGAACAATTTTTTTGGGGGGAGGGGTTGGAAATCACTCAAAACATGTAGAAATGCAAAAAGAAAACTTTTTTCTCTGACTTATTTTTTGGAGGTGGGGGTTGGAAATCACTGAAAACATGTAGAAATGCAAAAACAAAAAATTTTTCTCAAACAATTTTTTTTGGGGGGGTTGGAAATCACTGAAAACGTAGAAATGCAAAAAAAAAAAAATTCTCGAACAATTTTTTTTTGGGGGTGGGGGTTGGAAATCACTGAAAACATGAAGAAATACAAAAAAAAACATTTTTTTCTCGAACTTATTTTTTGGGGGTGGGGGTTGGAAATCACTTAAAACATGTAGAAATGCAAAAAAAAAATTATTTTTCTATAACTCTTTTGGGGGGGAGGGGGTTGGAAATCACTTTAAACATGTAGAAATGCAAAAAAAAAAAAATTCTCGAACAATTTTTTTTGGGGTGGTGGGGGTTGGAAATCACTCAAAACATGCAGAAATGCAAAAAAACCCATTTTTTTTTCTCTAACATTTTTTGGGGGTGGGGGTTGGAAATCACTTAAAACATGTAGAAATGCAAAAAAAAAATTCTCGAACAATTTTTTTTTGGGGGGTGGGGGTTGGAAATCACTTAAAACATAGAAAACGAAAAAAAAAGATTTTTTCTCTAACTTTTTTTTTTGGGGTGGGGTTGCAAATCACTTAAAAAAAGTAGAAATGCAAAAAAAAAAATTCTCAAACAATTTTTTTGGGGGGGTGGGGTTTGGAAATCACTTAAAATGTAGAAATGCAAAACAAAAAAATTCTCGAACAATTTTTTTGGGGGTGGGGGTTGGAAATCACTGAAAACATGAAGAAATACAAAAAAATAAATTTTTTTCTCCAACAATTTTTTTTGGTGGTGGGGGGTTGGAAATCACTTAAAACGTAGAAATGCAAAAAAAAACATTTTTTTCTCAAACTTATTTTTTGGGGGTTGGGGGTTGGAAATCACTTAAAACGTAGAAATGCAAAAAAAAAAATTCTGTTTTTTGGGGGGGGGGGGGGGGGTTGGAAATCACTGAAAACATCGAGAAATGCAAAAAAAATTCTCGAACAATTTTTTTTGGGGGGGTGGGGTTTGGAAATCACTTAAAACGCAGAAATGCAAAAAAAAAATTATTTTTCTCTTTTTTTGGGGCGGGGGTGGGGGTTGGAAATCACTTAAAACAAAGAAATGCAAAAAAAACCCTTTTTTTTTCTCGAACAATTTTTTGGGGGAGGAGTTGGAAATCACTCAAAACATGTAGAAATGCAAAAAGAAAACTTTTTTCTCTGACTTATTTTTTAGGGGTGGGGGTTGGAAATCACTAAAAACATGGAGTAATTTAAAAAAAAAATTTTCTCCAACAATTTTTTTGGGGGGGTTGGAAATCACTGAAAACGTAGAAATGCAAAAAAAAAAAATTCTCGAACAATTTTTTTTGGGGTTGGGGGTTGGAAATCACTGAAAACATGAAGAAATACAAAAAAACCATTTTTTTCTCGAACTTATTTTATGGGGGTGGGGGTTGGAAATCACTTAAAACGTAGAAATGCAAAAAAAAAATTATTTTTCTCTACTTTTGGGGGCGTTGGAAATCACTGAAAACATGTAGAAATGCAAAAAAAAAATTTCTCTAACTTTTTTGGGGGGGTGGGGGTTGGAAATCACTTAAAATGTAGAAATGCAAAAAAAAAATTTTTTGTTTAACTTTTTTGGGGGTGGGGGTTGGAAATCACTCAAAACATGCAGAAATGCAAAAAAAAAAAAAAATTCTCGAACAATTTTTTTTTTTTGGGGGGGTGGGAGTTGGAAATCACTGAATACATGAAGAAATACAAAAAAAAACATTTTTTTCTCAAACTTATTTTTTGGGGGTTGGGGGTTGGAAATCACTTAAAACGTAGAAATGCAAAAAAAAATATTTTCCTCTAACTTTTTTTGGGGGGAGGGGAGGGGATTGGAAATCACTTAAAGCATGTAGAAATGCAAAAAACAAAAAATTTTCTCTAACTTTTTTGGGGGTGGGGGTTGGAAATCCCTGAAAACATGTAGAAATGCAAAAAAAAACATTTTTTTCTCTAACTTATTTTTTGGGGGTGGGGGTTGGAAATCACTGAAAACATCTAGAAATGCAAAAAAAAGTCTCGAACAATTTTTTTTTGGGGGTGGGGTTTGGAAATCACTTAAAACGCAGAAATGCAAAAAAAAAAATTATTTTTCTCTTTTTTTGGGGGGGGGGGGGGGGTTGGAAATCACTTAAAACAAAGAAATGCAAAAAAAACCCTTTTTTTTCTCGAACAATTTTTTTTTGGGGGGGGTTGGAAATCACTCAAAACATGTAGAAATGCAAAAGAAAACTTTTTTTCTCTGACTTCTTTTTGGGGGGTGGGGGTTGGAAATCACTTAAAACGTAGAAATGCAAAAAAAAACATTTTTTCTCGAACTTATTTTTTGTGGGTGGGGGTTGGAAATCACTGAAAATATGTAGAAACGCAAAAAAAAAAAATCTCGAACAATTTTTTTTGGGGGGGTGGGGGTTGGAAATCACTTAAAACGGAGAAATGCAAAAAAAAAAATTTTCTCGAACTTTTTTTTTGGGGGTGGGGGTTGGAAATCACTTAAAACGAAGAAATGCAAAAAAAACCCCATTTTTTTTCTCAAACAATCTTGGGGGGGGGTGGAAATCACTCAAAACATGTAGAAATGCAAAAAAAACATTTTTTTCTCGAACTTAATTTTTAGGGGCGGGGGTTGGAAATACTTAAAACATGTAGAAATGCAAAAAAAATTCTCGAACAATTTTTTTTTGGGGGGTGGGGGTTGGAAATCACTTAAAACATGTAGAAATGCAAATAAAAAAAATTCTCGAACAATTTTTTTGGGGGGGGGGTGGGGTTTGGAAATCACTTAAAACATAGAAATGCAAAAAAAAATATATTTTTCTCCATTTTTTTGGGGGGGTTGGAAATCACTTAAAACGTAGAAATGCAAAAAAAAATTCTCGAACAATTTTTTTTGGGGGTGGGGGTTGGAAATCACTGAAAACATGAAGAAATACAAAAAAATAAATTTTTTTCTCCAATTTTTTTTTGGGAGGGGGTTGGAAATCATTAAAACGTAGAATGGCCAAAAAAAAATTCTCGAACAATTTTTTTTGGGGGTGGGGGTTGGAAATCACTGAAAACATGAAGAAATACAAAAACATTTTTTTCACGAACTTATTTTTGGGGGTGGGGGTTGGAAATCACTTAAAACGTAGAAATGCAAAAAAAAAAAAAAAATTTTCCTATAACTTTTTTGGGGGGGAGGGGGTTGGAAATCACTTTAAACATGTAGAAATGCAAAAAAAAAAAAATTCTCGAACAATTTTTTTGGGGTGGTGGGGGTTGGAAATCACTCAAAACATGCAGAAATGCAAAAAAAACCCATTTTTTTCTCTAACATTTTTTGGGGGTGGGGGTTGGAAATCACTTAAAACATGTAGAAATGCAAAAAAGAAATTCTCGAACAATTTTTTTTTGGGGGGTGGGGGTTGGAAATCACTTAAAAGGTAGAAATGCAAAAAAAAAATTCTCGAACAATTTTTTTTTGGGGGGTGGGGGTTGGAAATCACTTAAAAGGTAGAAATGCAAAAAAAAAATTCTCGAACAATTTTTTTTTGGGGGGTGGGGGTTGGAAATCACTTAAAACGTAGAAATGCAAAAAAAAACATTTTTTCTCTAACTTATTTTTTGGGGGTGGGGGTTGGAAATCACTTAAAACATGTAGAAATGCAAAAAAAAAATTCTCGAACAATTTTTTTGGGGTGGTGGGGTTTGGAAATCACTTAAAATGTAGAAATGCAAAACAAAAAAATTCTCGAACAATTTTTTTGGGGGTGGGGGTTGGAAATCACTGAAAACATGAAGAAATACAAAAAAATAAATTTTTTTCTCCAACAATTTTTTTGGGGGTGGGGGGTTGGAAATCACTTAAAACGTAGAAATGCAAAAAAAAAAAATTCTCTTTTTTTGGGGTGGGGGTGGGGGTTGGAAATCACTGAAAACATCGAGAAATGCAAAAAAAATTCTCGAACAATTTTTTTTTGGGGGGTGGGGTTTGGAAATCACTTAAAACGCAGAAATGCAAAAAAAAAATTCTCGAACAATTTTTTTTTGGGGGGTGGGGGTTGGAAATCACTTAAAACGTAGAAATGCAAAAAAAAACATTTTTTCTCGAACTTATTTTTTGTGGGTGGGGGTTGGAAATCACTGAAAATATGTAGAAACGCAAAAAAAAAAATCTCGAACAATTTTTTTTTGGGGGGTGGGGTTTGGAAATCACTTAAAACGGAGAAATGCAAAAAAAAAAATTTTCTCGAACTTTTTTTTTGGGGGTGGGGGTTGGAAATCACTTAAAACGAAGAAATGCAAAAAAAACCCCATTTTTTTTCTCGAACAATCTTGGGGGGGGGGTTGGAAATCACTCAAAACATGTAGAAATGCAAAAAAAACATTTTTTTCTCGAACTTAATTTTTAGGGGCGGGGGTTGGAAATACTTAAAACATGTAGAAATGCAAAAAAAATTCTCGAACAATTTTTTTTTGGGGGGTGGGGGTTGGAAATCACTTAAAACATGTAGAAATGCTAATAAAAAAAAATTCTCGAACAATTTTTTTTTGGGGGGGTGGGGTTTGGAAATCACTTAAAACATAGAAATGCAAAAAAAATATATTTTTCTCCATTTTTTTGGGGGGGTTGGAAATCACTTAAAACGTAGAAATGCAAAAAAAAATTCTCGAACAATTTTTTTTGGGGGTGGGGGTTGGAAATCACTGAAAACATGAAGAAATACAAAAACATTTTTTTCACGAACTTATTTTTGGGGGTGGGGGTTGGAAATCACTTAAAACGTAGAAATGAAAAAAAAAAAAAAAATTATTTTTCTATAACTTTTTGGGGGGGGGGTTGGAAATCACTTTAAACATGTAGAAATGCAAAAAAAAAAAAATTCTCAAACAATTTTTTTGGGGTGGTGGGGGTTGGAAATCACTCAAAACATGCAGAAATGCAAAAAAAACCCATTTTTTTCTCTAACATTTTTTGGGGGTGGGGGTTGGAAATCACTTAAAACATGTAGAAATGCAAAAAAGAAATTCTCGAACAATTTTTTTTTGTGGGGTGGGGGTTGGAAATCACTTAAAAGGTAGAAATGCAAAAAAAAAATTCTCGAGCAATTTTTTTTTGGGGGGTGGGGGTTGGAAATCACTTAAAACGTAGAAATGCAAAAAAAAACATTTTTTCTCTAACTTATTTTTTGGGGGTGGGGGTTGGAAATCACTTAAAACATGTAGAAATGCAAAAAAAAAAATTCTCGAACAATTTTTTTGGGGTGGTGGGGTTTGGAAATCACTTAAAATGTAGAAATGCAAAACAAAAAAATTCTCGAACAATTTTTTTGGGGGTGGGGGTTGGAAATCACTGAAAACATGAAGAAATACAAAAAAATAAAATTTTTTCTCCAACAATTTTTTTTGGGGGTGGGGGGTTGGAAATCACTTAAAACGTAGAAATGCAAAAAAAAACATTTTTTTCTCAAACTTATTTTTTGGGGGTTGGGGGTTGGAAATCACTTAAAACGTACAAATGCAAAAAAAAAAAATTTCTCTTTTTTTGGGGCGGGGGTGGGGGTTGGAAATCACTGAAAACATCGAGAAATGCAAAAAAAATTCTCGAACAATTTTTTTTTGGGGGGTGGGGTTTGGAAATCACTTAAAACGCAGAAATGCAAAAAAAAAATTCTCGAACAATTTTTTTTTGGGGGGTGGGGATTGGAAATCACTTAAAACGTAGAAATGCAAAAAAAAACATTTTTTCTCGAACTTATTTTTTGTGGGTGGGGGTTGGAAATCACTGAAAATATGTAGAAACGCAAAAAAAAATTCTCGACAATTTTTTGGGGGGGTGGGGGTTGGAAATCACTTAAAACGTAGAAATGCAAAAAAAAAATTCTTTTTCTAAAACTTTTTTTTGGGGGGGGGGTTGGAAGTCACTTAAAACATGTAGAAATGCAAAAAAAAAAATTTTCTCAAACCTTTTTTGGGGGTTGGGGGGTTGGAAATCACTTAAAACGTGCAGAAATGCAAAAAAAAGCATTTTTTTCTCGAACTTATTTTTTGGGGGTGGGGGCTGGAAATCACTCAAAACATGTGGAAATGCAAAAAAATTCTCGAACAATTTTTTTTGGGGGGTGGGGGTTGAAAATAACTGAAAACATGAAGAAATACAAAAAAACCCATTTTTTTTCTCTTACGATTTTTTTGGGGGGGTTTGGGTTGGAAATCACTCAAAACATGTAGAAATGCAAAAAAAAACATTTTTTTCTCAAACTTATTTTTTTGGGTGGGGGTTGGAAATCACTTAAAACGTAGAAATGCAAAAAAAAAATTATTTTTCTATAACTGTTTTTTTGGGGGGAGGGGGTTGGAAATCACTTTAAACATGTATAAATGCAAAAAAAAAAATTTCTCTAACTTTTTTTGGGGGTGGGGTTGAAAATCACTTAAAACGTGTAGAAATTACAAAAAAAAAATTCTCGAACAATGTTTTTGGGGGGCATGGGGGTTGTAAATCACTCAAAACGTAGAAATGCAAAAAAAAACTTTTTTCTCAAACTTATTTTTTGGGGGTGGGGGTTCGAAATCACTGAAAACATGTAGAAATGCAAAAAAAAATTCTCGAACAATTTTTTGACGGGGTGGGGGTTGGAAATCACTTAAAACGTAGAAATGCAAAAAAAAAATTCTTTTTCTCTAACTTTTTTTTGGGGGGTGGGGTTGGAAATCACTTAAAACGTAGAAATGCAAAAAAAAATTCTTTTCTCTAACTTTTTTTTTGGGGGGTGGGGTTGGAAGTCACTTAAAACATGTAGAAATGCAAAAAAAAAAATTTCTCAAACCTTTTTTGGGGGGGTGGGGGGTTGGAAATCACTTAAAACGTGCAGAAATGCAAAAAAAAGCATTTTTTTCTCGAACTTATTTTTTGGGGGTGGGGGCTGGAAATCACTCCAAACATGTGGAAATGCAAAAAAAATTCTCGAACAATTTTTTTTGGGGGGTGGAGGTTGAAAATAACTGAAAACATGAAGAAATACAAAAAAACCCATTTTTTTCTTACGTTTTTTTTGGGGGGGGGTTGGAAATCACTCAAAACATGTAGAAATGCAAAAAAAAAATTATTTTTCTATAACTTTTTTTTGGGGGGGGAGGGGGTTGGAAATCACTTTAAACATGTAGAAATGCAAAAAAAAAAAATTTTCTCTAACTTTTTTTGGGGGTGGGGTTGAAAATCACTTAAAACGTGTAGAAATTACAAAAAAAAAATTCTCGAACAATTTTTTTTGGGGGGGTGCGGGTTGGAAATCACTTAAAACGTAAAAATGCAAAAAAAAACATTTTTTTCTTGAACAATTTTTTTTTGGGGGGGGTTGGAAATCACTGAAAACATGAAGAAATGCAAAAAAAAGCATTATTTTCTCGAACTTATTTTTTGGGGGTGGGGGCTGGAAATCACTCAAAACATGTGGAAATGCAAAAAAAATTCTCGAACAATTTTTTTGGGGGGTGGGGGTTGAAAATAACTGAAAACATGAAGAAATACAAAAAAACCCATTTTTTTTTCTCTTACGATTTTTTTTGGGGGGGGGGTTGGAAATTACTTAAAACATGTAGAAATGCAAAAAAAAAAAATTCTCAAACTTTTTTTGGGGGGTGGGGGTTGGAAATCAATTAAAACGTGTAGAAATGCAAAAAAAATTCTCGAACAATTTTTTTTGGGGGGTGGGGTTGGAAATCACTTAAAACGGAGAAATGCAAAAAAAATTATTTTTCTCTAACTTTTTTTTGGGGGGGTGGGGGTTGGAAATCACTTAAAACATGTAGAAATGCAAAAAAAAAAAAATTTCTCGAACTTTTTTTGGGTGGGTGGGGGTTGGAAATCACTGAAAACATGTGGAAATGCAAAAAAAATTCTCGAACAATTTTTTTGGAGGGGTGGGGGTTGGAAATCACTTAAAACGTAGAAATGCAAAAAAAAAAAAATTATTTTTCTATAACTTTTTTTAGGGGGGGAGGGGGTTGGAAATCACTTTAAACATGTAGAAATGCAAAAAAAAAATTCTCGAACAATTTTTTTTGGGGGGGTGGGGGTTGGAAATCACTTAAAACGTGTAGAAATTACAAAAAAATTCTCGAACAATTTTTTTGGGGGTGGGGGTTGGAAATCACTTGAAACATGCAGAAATGCAAAAAAAAAATTCTCAAACAATTTTTTTTGGGGGGGTGGGCGTTGGAAATCACTTAAAACGTAGAAAAGCAAAAAAAAATATTTTTCTTTCACTTTTTTAGGGGGGGAGGGGGTTGGAAATCACTTTAAACATGTAGAAATGCAAAAAAAAAAATTTTTTCTCTAACTTTTTTTGGGGGTGGGGGTTGGAAATCACTTAAAACGTGTAGAAATTACAAAAAAATTCTCGAACAAATTTTTTTGGGGGGGTGGGGGTTGGGAATCACTTAAAACGTAGAAATGCAAAAAAATATTTTTCTCGCACTTTTTTTTGGGGGGTGGGGGTTGGAAATGACAAAACATGAAGAAATGCAAAAAGAAAAATTTTTCTCTAACTTTTTTTTGGGGGGTGGGGGTTGGAAATCACTTAAAACGGAGAAATGCAAAAAAAAAATATTTTTCTCCAACTTTTTTTTGGGGGGTGGGGGTTGGAAATCACTGAAAACGTGCAGAAATGCAAAAAAAAATTCTCGAACAATTTTTTTTTGGGGGGTGGGGGTTGGAAATCACTCAAAGCATGAAGAAATGCAAAAAAAACCCATTTTTTTCTCTAACATTTTTTGGGGGTGGGGGTTGGAAATCACTTAAAACGTAGAAATGCAAAAAAAAAATTCTCGAACAATGTTTTTGGGGGGCATGGGGGTTGTAAATCACTCAAAACGTAGAAATGCAAAATTTTTTTATTTTCCTCGAACTTTTTTTGGGGGATTGGGGTTGGAAATCACTCAAAACGTATAAATGCAAAAAAAAAATTTTTTTTCTCAAACTTATTTTTTGGGGGTGGGGGTTCGAAATCACTGAAAACATGTAGAAATGCAAAAAAAAATTCTCGACAATTTTTTGGGGGGGTGGGGGTTGGAAATCACTTAAAACGTAGAAATGCAAAAAAAAAATTCTTTTTCTAAAAGTTTTTTTTGGGGGGGTGGGGGTTGGAAGTCACTTAAAACATGTAGAAATGCAAAAAAAAAAATTTCTCAAACCTTTTTTGGGGGTTGGGGGGTTGGAAATCACTTAAAACGTGCAGAAATGCAAAAAAAAGCATTTTTTTCTCGAACTTATTTTTTGGGGGTGGGGGCTGGAAATCACTCAAAACATGTGGAAATGCAAAAAAAAATTCTCGAACAATTTTTTGGGGGGGTGGGGGTTGGAAATCACTTAAAACGAAGAAATGCAAAAAAAAATTCTTTTTCTCTAACTTTTTTTTTGGGGGGTGGGGGTTGGAAATCACTGAAAACGTAGAAATGCAAAAAAATTTTATTTTCCTCGAACAATTTTTTTGGGGGGTGGTGGTTGGAAATCACTGAAAACATGAAGAAATACAAAAACATTTTTTTCTCGAACTTATTTTTTGGGGGTGGGGGTTGGAAATCACTTAAAACATAGAAATGCAAAAAAAAAATTATTTTTCTATAACTTTTTTGGGGGGGGAGGGGGTTGGAAATCACTTTAAACATGCAGAAATGCAAAAAAAAAAAAAATTCTCGAACAAATTTTTTGGGGGGTGGGGGTTGGAAATCACTAAAAACATGGAGTAATTTAAAAAAAAATTTTTCTCCAACAATTTTTTTGGGGGGGTTGGAAATCACTGAAAACGTAGAAATGCAAAAAAAAAAAATTCTCGAACAATTTTTTTTTGGGGGTGGTGGTTGGAAATCACTGAAAACATGAAGAAATACAAAAACATTTTTTTCTCGAACTTATTTTTTGGGGGTGGGGGTTGGAAATCACTTAAAACATAGAAATGCAAAAAAAAATTATTTTTCTATAACTTTTTTTGGGGGGGAGGGGGTTGGAAATCACTTTAAACATGCAGAAATGCAAAAAAAATAAAAATTCTCGAACAAATTTTTTTGGGGTGGTGGGGGTTGGAAATCACTCAAAACATGCAGAAATGCAAAAAAAACCCATTTTTTTCTCTAACATTTTTTGGGGGTGGGGGTTGGAAATCACTTAAAACGTAGAAATGCAAAAAAAAAAAAATTCTCGAACAATTTTTTTTTGGGGGAGTGGGGGTTGGAAATCACTGAAAACGTAGAAATGCAAAATTTTTTTATTTTCCTCGAACTTTTTTTGGGGGGGTGGGGGTTGGAAATCACTCAAAACGTAGAAATGCAAAAAAAAACATTTTTTTCTCAAACTTATTTTTTGGGGGTGGGGGTTCGAAATCACTGAAAACATGTAGAAATGCAAAAAAAAATTCTCGAACAATTTTTTTGGGGGGGGGTGGGGTTGGAAATCACTTAAAACGTAGAAATGCAAAAAAATTCTTTTTCTCTAACTTTTTTTGGGGGGTGGGGTTGGAAGTCACTTAAAACATGTAGAAATGCAAAAAAAAAATTTTTCCCAAACCTTTTTTGGGGGGTGGGGGGTTGGAAATCACTTAATACGTGCAGAAAGGCAAAAAAAAGCATTTTTTTCTCGAACTTATTTTTTGGGGGTGGGGGCTGGAAATCACTCCCAACATGTGGAAATGCAAAAAAAATTCTCGAACAATTTTTTTTGGGGGGTGGAGGTTGAAAATAACTGAAAACATGAAGAAATACAAAAAAACCCATTTTTTTCTTACGATTTTTTTTGGGGGGGGGGTTGGAAATCACTCAAAACATGTAGAAATGCAAAAAAAACATTTTTTTCTCGAACTTATTTTTTGGGGGGTGGGGTTGGAAATCACTTAAAACGTAGAAATGCAAAAAAAATTATTTTTCTATAACTTTTTTTTGGGGGGAGGGGGTTGGGAATCACTTTAAACATGTATAAATGCAAAAAAAAAATTTCTCTAACTTTTTTTGGGGGTGGGGTTGAAAATCACTTAAAACGTGTAGAAATTACAAAAAAAAAATTCTCGAACAATTTTTTTTGGGGGGGTTGGGGTTGGAAATCACTCAAAACATGGAGAAATGCAAAAAAAAACATTTTTTTCTCAAACTTATTTTTTGGGGGGGTTGGGGTTGGAAATCACTCAAAACATGTAGAAATGCAAAAAAAAAAAATTCTCGAACAATTTTTTTTGGGGGTGGTGGTTGGAAATCACTGAAAACATGAAGAAATACAAAAACATTTTTTTCTCGAACTTATTTTTTGGGGGTGGGGGTTGGAAATCACTTAAAACATAGAAATGCAAAAAAAAAATTATTTTTCTATAACTTTTTTTGGGGGGGAGGGGGTTGGAAATCACTTTAAACATGCAGAAATGCAAAAAAAAAAAAATTCTCGAACAAATTTTTTTGGGGGGTGGGGGTTGGAAATCACTAAAAACATGGAGTAATTTAAAAAAAAAATTTTCTCCAACAATTTTTTTGGGGGGGTTGGAAATCACTGAAAACATAGAAATGCAAAAAAAAAAAAAATTCTCGAACAATTTTTTTTTGGGGGTGGTGGTTGGAAATCACTGAAAACATGAAGAAATACAAAAACATTTTTTTCTCGAACTTATTTTTTGGGGGTGGGGGTTGGAAACCACTTAAAACATAGAAATGCAAAAAAAAAATTATTTTTCTATAACTTTTTTTTGGGGGGAGGGGGTTGGAAATCACTTTAAACATGCAGAAATGCAAAAAAAAATAAAATTCTCGAACAAATTTTTTTGGGGTGGTGGGGGTTGGAAATCACTCAAAACATGCAGAAATGCAAAAAAAACCCATTTTTTTCTCTAACATTTTTTGGGGGTGGGGGTTGGAAATCACTTAAAACGTAGAAATGCAAAAAAAAAAAATTCTCGAACAATGTTTTTGGGGGCATGGGGGTTGTAAATCACTCAAAACGTAGAAATGCAAAAAATTTTTATTTTCCTCGAACTTTTTTTGGGGGATTGGGGTTGGAAATCACTCAAAACGTATAAATGCAAAAAAAAAAAAATTTTTCTCAAACTTATTTTTTGGGGGTGGGGGTTCGAAATCACTGAAAACATGTAGAAATGCAAAAAAATTCTCGACAATTTTTTGGGGGGTGGGGTTGGAAATCACTTAAAACGTAGAAATGCAAAAAAAAATTCTTTTTCTAAAACTTTTTTTTGGGGGGGTGGGGGTTGGAAGTCACTTAAAACATGTAGAAATGCAAAAAAAAATTTTTTCTCAAACCTTTTTTGGGGGTTGGGGGGTTGGAAATCACTTAAAACGTGCAGAAATGCAAAAAAAAGCATTTTTTTCTCGAACTTATTTTTTGGGGGTGGGGGCTGGAAATCACTCAAAACATGTGGAAATGCAAAAAAATTCTCGAACAATTTTTTTGGGGGGTGGGGGTTGAAAATAACTGAAAACATGAAGAAATACAAAAAAACCCATTTTTTTTCTCTTACGATTTTTTTGGGGGGGTTTGGGTTGGAAATCACTCAAAACATGTAGAAATGCAAAAAAAAACATTTTTTTCTCAAACATATTTTTTTGGGTGGGGGTTGGAAATCACTTAAAACGTAGAAATGCAAAAAAAAAATTATTTTTTTATAACTGTTTTTTTGGGGGGAGGGGGTTGGAAATCACTTTAAACATGTATAAATGCAAAAAAAAAAAATTTCTCTAACTTTTTTTGGGGTGGGGTTGAAAATCACTTAAAACATGCAGAAATTACAAAAAAAATTCTCGAACAATGTTTTTGGGGGGCATGGGGGTTGGAAATCACTCAAAACATGGAGAAATGCAAAAAAAAACTTTTTCTCAAACTTATTTTTTGGGGGTGGGGGTTGGAAATCACTGAAAACATGTAGAAATGCAAAAAAAAAAATTCTCGAACAATTTTTTTTGGGGGTGGTGGTTGGAAAT
Source organism: Eptatretus burgeri (assembly GCF_056783735.1). Lineage (NCBI taxonomy): Eukaryota > Metazoa > Chordata > Myxini > Myxiniformes > Myxinidae > Eptatretus > Eptatretus burgeri. Next base: position 64,933 of record NW_028222113.1, read on the forward strand.
CACTGAAAACATGAAGAAATGCAAAAAAAAAAATTTTTTTCTCTAACTTATTTTTGGGGGGGTGGGGTTGGAAATCACTTAAAACATAGAAATGCAAAAAAAAATTATTTTTCTATAACTTTTTTTTGGGGGGGTGGGGTTGGAAATCACTTTAAACATGCAGAAATGCAAAAAATAAAAATTCTCAAACAAATTTTTTTGGGGTGGTGGGGTTGGAAATCACTTAAAACATGCAGAAATGCAAAAAAAAGCATTTTTTTCTCTAACATTTTTTGGGGGTGGGGGCTGGAAATCACTTAAAACGTAGAAATGCAAAAAAAAAAAAATTCTCGAACAATTTTTTTGGGGGGTGGGGGTTGAAAATAACTGAAAACATGAAGAAATACAAAAAAACCCATTTTTTTTCTCTTACGATTTTTTTTGGGGGGGGGTTGGAAATCACTCAAAACATGTAGAAATGCAAAAAAAAAAAATTTTCTATAACTTTTTTTGGGGGTGGGGGTTGGAAATCACTTTAAACATGTAGAAATGCAAAAAAATATTTTTCTCGCACTTTTTTTTGGGGGGTGGGGGTTGGAAATCACTTAACATGAAGAAATGCAAAAAAAGCATTATTTTCTCTAACTTATTTTTTGGGGGTGGGGGCTGGAAATCACTTAAAACATGTGGAAATGCAAAAAAAATTCTCAAACAATTTTTTTGGGGGGTGGGGTTGAAAATAACTGAAAACATGAAGAAATACAAAAAAACCCATTTTTTTCTCTTACGATTTTTTTTTGGGGGGGGGCTGGAAATCACTCCAAACATGTAGAAATGCAAAAAAATTCTCAAACTTTTTTTGGGGGGTGGGGGTTGGAAATCAATTAAAACATGAAGAAATGCAAAAAAAAATTTTCTTACAATTTTTTTGGGGGGGTGGGGTTGGAAATCACTCAAAACATGTAGAAATGCAAAAAAAAATTATTTTTCTCTAACTTTTTTTTGGGGGGGTGGGGTTGGAAATCACTTTAAACATGTAGAAATGCAAAAAAAAAAATTTCTCTAACTTTTTTGGGTGGGTGGGGTTGAAAATCACTGAAAACATGTAGAAATGCAAAAAAAATTCTCGAACAATTTTTTTGGAGGGGTGGGGTTGGAAATCACTCAAAACATGGAGAAATGCAAAAAAAAAATTATTTTTCTCAAACTTATTTTTAGGGGGAAGGGGTTGGAAATCACTTTAAACATGTAGAAATGCAAAAAAAAATTCTCAAACAATTTTTTTTGAGGGGTGGGGTTGGAAATCACTTAAAACGTAGAAATGCAAAAAAAAATTCTCGAACAATTTTTTTGGGGGTGGTGGTTGGAAATCACTGAAAACATGAAGAAATACAAAAAAAAAATTCTCAAACAATTTTTTTTGGGGGTGGGCGTTGGAAATCACTTAAAACATAGAAATGCAAAAAAAAAAATTATTTTTCTATAACTTTTTTAGGGGGGAGGGGTTGGAAATCACTTTAAACATGCAGAAATGCAAAAAAAAATTTTTTTCTCTAACAAATTTTTTTGGGGGTGGGGGTTGGAAATCACTAAAAACATGGAGAAATTACAAAAAAATTTTCTCCAACAATTTTTTTGGGGGGTGGGGTTGGAAATCACTGAAAACATAGAAATGCAAAAAAAAATTTTTCTCGAACAATTTTTTTTGGGGGGTGGTGGTTGGAAATCACTGAAAACATGAAGAAATACAAAAAGAAAAATTTTTCTCGAACTTTTTTTTGGGGGTGGGGTTGGAAAACACTTAAAACATAGAAATGCAAAAAAAAAATTATTTTTCTATAACTTTTTTTGGGGGGGAGGGGATTGGAAATAACTTTAAACATAAAGAAATGCAAAAAAAAATAAAATTCTCGAACAAATTTTTTTGGGGTGGTGGGGGTTGGAAATCACTCAAAACATGCAGAAATGCAAAAAAAACCCATTTTTTTCTCTAACATTTTTTGGGGGTGGGGGTTGGAAATCACTTAAAACGTAGAAATGCAAAAAAAAAAAATTCTCGAACAATGTTTTTGGGGGGCATGGGGGTTGTAAATCACTCAAAACGTAGAAATGCAAAAAATTTTTATTTTCCTCGAACTTTTTTTGGGGGATTGGGGTTGGAAATCACTCAAAACGTATAAATGCAAAAAAAAAAATTTTTTTCTCAAACTTATTTTTTGGGGGTGGGGGTTCGAAATCACTGAAAACATGTAAAAATGCAAAAAAAAATTCTCGACAATTTTTTTGGGGGGTGGGGGTTGGAAATCACTTAAAACGTAGAAATGCAAAAAAAAAATTCTTTTTCTAAAACTTTTTTTTGGGGGGTGGGGGTTGGAAGTCACTTAAAACATGTAGAAATGCAAAAAAAAAAAATTTTCTCAAACCTTTTTTGGGGGTGGGGGGTTGGAAATCACTTAAAACGTGCAGAAATGCAAAAAAAAGCATTTTTTTCTCAAACTTATTTTTTGGGGGTGGGGGCTGGAAATCACTCAAAACATGTGGAAATGCAAAAAAAAATTCTCGAACAATTTTTTTGGGGGGTGGGGGTTGGAAATCACTTAAAACGAAGAAATGCAAAAAAAAAATTCTTTTTCTCTAACTTTTTTTTGGGGGGGTGGGGGTTGGAAATCACTGAAAACGTAGAAATGCAAAAAAAAATTATTTTCCTCGAACAATTTTTTGGGGGGTGGTGGTTGGAAATCACTGAAAACATGAAGAAATACAAAAACATTTTTTTCTCGAACTTATTTTTTGGGGGTGGGGTTGGAAATCACTTAAAACATAGAAATGCAAAAAAAAAATTTATTTTTTTATATTTTTTTGGGGGGGGAGGGGGTTGGAAATCACTTTAAACATGCAGAAATGCAAAAAAAAAAAAAATTCTCGAACAAATTTTTTGGGGGGTGGGGGTTGGAAATCACTAAAAACATGGAGTAATTTAAAAAAAAAATTTTCTCCAACAATTTTTTGGGGGGGTTGGAAATCACTGAAAACGTAGAAATGCAAAAAAAAAAAAAATTCTCGAACAATTTTTTTTTGGGGGTGGTGGTTGGAAATCACTGAAAACATGAAGAAATACAAAAACATTTTTTTCTCGAACTTATTTTTTGGGGGTGGGGGTTGGAAATCACTTAAAACATAGAAATGCAAAAAAAAAATTATTTTTCTATAACTTTTTTTGGGGGGGAGGGGGTTGGAAATCACTTTAAACATGCAGAAATGCAAAAAAAATAAAAATTCTCGAACAAATTTTTTTGGGGTGGTGGGGGTTGGAAATCACTCAAAACATGCAGAAATGCAAAAAAAACCCATTTTTTCTCTAACATTTTTTGGGGGTGGGGGTTGGAAATCACTTAAAACGTAGAAATGCAAAAAAAAAAAATTCTCGAACAATTTTTTTTTGGGGGGGGTGGGGGTTGGAAATCACTGAAAACGTAGAAATGCAAAAAATTTTTATTTTCCTCGAACTTTTTTTTGAGGGGGGCGGGGTTGGAAATCACTCAAAACGTAGAAATGCAAAAAAAAACATTTTTTTCTCAAACTTATTTTTTGGGGGTGGGGGTTCGAAATCACTGAAAACATGTAGAAATGCAAAAAAAAATTCTCGAACAATTTTTTTGGGGGTGGGGGTTGGAAATCACTTAAAATGTAGAAATGCAAAAAAAAAATTCTTTTTCTCTAACTTTTTTTTTGGGGGGGTGGGGGTTGGAAGTCACTTAAAACATGTAGAAATGCAAAAAAAAAATTTTCTCAAACCTTTTTTGGGGGGTGGGGGGTTGGAAATCACTTAAAACGTGCAGAAATGCAAAAAAAAGCATTTTTTTCTCGAACTTATTTTTTGGGGGTGGGGGCTGGAAATCACTCCAAACATGTGGAAATGCAAAAAAAATTCTCGAACAATTTTTTTTGGGGGGTGGAGGTTGAAAATAACTGAAAACATGAAGAAATACAAAAAAACCCATTTTTTTCTTACGTTTTTTTTGGGGGGGGGTTGGAAATCACTCAAAACATGTAGAAATGCAAAAAAAAACATTTTTTTCTCGAACTTATTTTTTGGGGGTGGGGGTTGGAAATCACTTAAAACGTAGAAATGCAAAAAAAAAATTATTTTTCTATAACTTTTTTTTGGGGGGGGAGGGGGTTGGAAATCACTTTAAACATGTATAAATGCAAAAAAAATTTTCTCTAACTTTTTTTGGGGGTGGGGTTGAAAATCACTTAAAACGTGTAGAAATTACAAAAAAAAAAATTCTCGAACAATTTTTTTTGGGGGGGTTGGGGTTGGAAATCACTCAAAACATGGAGAAATGCAAAAAAAAACATTTTTTTCTCAAACTTATTTTTTGGGGGGGTTGGGGTTGGAAATCACTCAAAACATGTAGAAATGCAAAAAAAAAAAAAATTCTCAAACTATTTTTTGAGGGGTGGGGGTTGGAAATCACTTAAAACGTAGAAATGCAAAAAAAAAAAATTCTCGAACAATTTTTTTGGGGGGTGGTGGTTGGAAATCACTGAAAACATGAAGAAATACAAAAACATTTTTTTCTCGAACTTATTTTTTGGGGGTGGGGGTTGGAAATCACTTAAAACATAGAAATGCAAAAAATAAAATTATTTTTCTATAACTTTTTTTGGGGGGGAGGGGGTTGGAAATCACTTTAAACATGCAGAAATGCAAAAAAAAAAAAAATTCTCGAACAAATTTTTTTGGGGGGTGGGGGTTGGAAATCACTAAAAACATGGAGTAATTTAAAAAAAAAATTTTCTCCAACAATTTTTTTGGGGGGGTTGGAAATCACTGAAAACATAGAAATGCAAAAAAAAAATTCTCGAACAATTTTTTTTGGGGGTGGTGGTTGGAAATCACTGAAAACATGAAGAAATACAAAAACATTTTTTTCTCGAACTTATTTTTTGGGGGTGGGGTTGGAAACCACTTAAAACAGAAATGCAAAAAAAAAATTATTTTTCTATAACTTTTTTTGGGGGGGAGGGGGTTGGAAATCACTTTAAACATGCAGAAATGCAAAAAAAAATAAAATTCTCGAACAAATTTTTTTGGGGTGGTGGGGGTTGGAAATCACTCAAAACATGCAGAAATGCAAAAAAAACCCATTTTTTTCTCTAACATTTTTTGGGGGTGGGGGTTGGAAATCACTTAAAACGTAGAAATGCAAAAAAAAAAAATTCTCGAACAATGTTTTTGGGGGCATGGGGGTTGTAAATCACTCAAAACGTAGAAATGCAAAAAATTTTTATTTTCCTCAAACTTTTTTTGGGGGATTGGGGTTGGAAATCACTCAAAACGTATAAATGCAAAAAAAAAAAAATTTTTCTCAAACTTATTTTTTGGGGGTGGGGGTTCGAAATCACTGAAAACATGTAGAAATGCAAAAAAAAATTCTCGACAATTTTTTGGGGGGGTGGGGGTTGGAAATCACTTAAAACGTAGAAATGCAAAAAAAAATTCTTTTTCTAAAACTTTTTTTTGGGGGGGTGGGGTTGGAAGTCACTTAAAACATGTAGAAATGCAAAAAAAAATTTCTCAAACCTTTTTTGGGGGTTGGGGGGTTGGAAATCACTTAAAACGTGCAGAAATGCAAAAAAAAGCATTTTTTTCTCGAACTTATTTTTTGGGGGTGGGGGCTGGAAATCACTCAAAACATGTGGAAATGCAAAAAAAATTCTCGAACAATTTTTTTTGGGGGGTGGGGGTTGAAAATAACTGAAAACATGAAGAAATACAAAAAAACCCATTTTTTTTCTCTTACGATTTTTTTGGGGGGGTTTGGGTTGGAAATCACTCAAAACATGTAGAAATGCAAAAAAAAACATTTTTTTCTCAAACTTATTTTTTTGGGTGGGGGTTGGAAATCACTTAAAACGTAGAAATGCAAAAAAAAAATTATTTTTCTATAACTGTTTTTTTGGGGGGAGGGGGTTGGAAATCACTTTAAACATGTATAAATGCAAAAAAAAAAATTTCTCTAACTTTTTTTGGGGGTGGGGTTGAAAATCACTTAAAACATGCAGAAATGCAAAAAAAAATTCTCAAACAATTTTTTTTTGGGGGGTGCGGGTTGGAAATCACTCAAAACATGTAGAAATGCAAAAAAAATTTATTTTCCTCGAACTTTTTTTGGGGGGGGTGGGGGTTGGAAATCACTCAAAACGTAGAAATGCAAAAAAAAACTTTTTTCTCAAACTTATTTTTTGGGGGTGGGGGTTCGAAATCACTGAAAACATGTAGAAATGCAAAAAAAAAATTCTCGAACAATTTTTTGGGGGGGTGGGGGTTGGAAATCACTTAAAACGTAGAAATGCAAAAAAAAAATTCTTTTTCTCTAACTTTTTTTTGGGGGGGGTGGGGGTTGGAAATCACTTAAAACATGTAGAAATGCAAAAAAAATTTCTCAAACCTTTTTTGGGGGGTGGGGGTTGGAAATCACTTAAAACATGCAGAAATGCAAAAAAAAAGCATTTTTTTCTCGAACTTATTTTTTGGGGGTGGGGGCTGGAAATCACTGAAAACATGTGGAAATGCAAAAAATTCTCGAACAATTTTTTTGGGGGTGGGGTTGAAAATAACTGAAAACATGAAGAAATACAAAAAAACCCATTTTTTTTCTCTTACGATTTTTTTTGGGGGGGGGTTGGAAATCACTCAAAACATGTAGAAATGCAAAAAAAAAAAATTTTCTATAACTTTTTTGGGGGGGAGGGGGTTGGAAATCACTTTAAACATGTAGAAATGCAAAAAAAAAATTTTCTCTAACTTTTTTTGGGGGTGGGGTTGAAAATCACTTAAAACGTGTAGAAATTACAAAAAAAAAATTCTCGAACAATTTTTTTTGGGGGGTTGGGGTTGGAAATCACTCAAAACATGTAGAAATGCAAAAAAAAACATTTTTTTCTCAAACTTATTTTTTGGGGGTGGGGGTTGGAAATCACTTGAAACATGCAGAAATGCAAAAAAAAATTCTCAAACAATTTTTTTTTGGGGGGGTGCGGGTTGGAAATCACTTAAAACGTAGAAATGCAAAAAAAACCATTTTTTTCTTGAACAATTTTTTTTGGGGGGGGGGTTGGAAATCACTCAAAACATGGAGAAATGCAAAAAAACCCATTTTTTCTCTAACTTATTTTTTGGGGGTGGGGGTTGGAAATCACTGAAAACATGAAGAAATGCAAAAAAAAGCATTATTTTCTCGAACTTATTTTTTGGGGGTGGGGGCTGGAAATCACTCAAAACATGTGGAAATGCAAAAAAATTCTCGAACATTTTTTTTGGGGGGGGGGGGTTGAAAATAACTGAAAACATGAAGAAATACAAAAAAACCCATTTTTTTTCTCTTACGATTTTTTTTGGGGGGGGGGTTGGGAATTACTTAAAAACAGTAGAAAATCAAAAAAAAAAAAATATCACACTTTTTTTGGGGGGGGGTTGGAAATCAATTAAAACGTGTAGAAATGCAAAAAAAAAATTCTCGAACAATTTTTTTGGGGGGGGTGGGGGTTGGAAATCACTTAAAACGGAGAAATGCAAAAAAAATTATTTTTCTCTAACTTTTTTTTGGGGGGGTGGGGGTTGGAAATCACTTAAAACATGTAGAAATGCAAAAAAAAAAAATTTTCTCGAACTTTTTTTGGGTGGGTGGGGGTTGGAAATCACTGAAAACATGTGGAAATGCAAAAAAAATTCTCGAACAATTTTTTTTGGGGGTGGGGGGTTGGAAATCACTTAAAACGTAGAAATGCAAAAAAAAAATTATTTTTCTATAACTCTTTTGGGGGGGAGGGGGTTGGAAATCACTTAAAACATGTAGAAATGCAAAAAAAAAATTCTCGAACAATTTTTTTTTGGGGGGTGGGGGTTGGAAATCACTTAAAACGTAGAAATTACAAAAAAATTCTCGAACAATTTTTTTGGGGGTGGGGGTTGGAAATCACTTGAAACATGCAGAAATGCAAAAAAAAAATTCTCGAACAATTTTTTTTTGGGGGGTGGGTGTTGGAAATCACTTAAAACGTAGAAATGCAAAAAAAAAAATATTTTTCTTTCACTTTTTTAGGGGGGGAGGGGGTTGGAAATCACTTTAAACATGTAGAAATGCAAAAAAAAAAAATTTTTCTCTAACTTTTTTTGGGGGTGGGGGTTGGAAATCACTTAAAACGTGTAGAAATTACAAAAAAAATTCTCGAACAATTTTTTTTGGGGGATGGGGGTTGGAAATCACTTAAAACGTAGAAATGCAAAAAAATATTTTTCTCGCACTATTTTTTTGGGGGGTGGGGGTTGGAAATCACTTAAAACATGAAGAAATGCAAAAAGAAAAATTTTTCTCTAACTTTTTTTTGGGGGGTGGGGGTTGGAAATCACTTAAAACGGAGAAATGCAAAAAAAAAATATTTTTCTCCAACTTTTTTTTGGGGGGTGGGGGTTGGAAATCACTGAAAACATGTAGAAATGCAAAAAAAAATTCTCGACAATTTTTTGGGGGGGTGGGGGTTGGAAATCACTCAAAGCATGAAGAAATGCAAAAAAAAACTTTTTTCTCTAACTTATTTTTTGGGGGTGGGGGTTGGAAATCACTTAAAACATGTAAAAATGCAAAAAAATAAATTCTCAAACAATTTTTTGGGGGGGGCGTGGGGGTTATAAATCACTCAAAACGTAGAAATGCAAAAAAAAACATTTTTTCTCGAACTTATTTTTTGGGGGTGGGGGTTGGAAATCACTGAAAATATGTTAGGGTTAGGGTTATCTCTAACATGTGTTAGGGTTAGGGTTATCTAAAAACATCTCAATACATGCCGTGATACTCTGCACCGAATGCAATTCACACTGAATAAGCACCAGACACCATTTGCAACAGTCAACATCAAGAAATATACTAGAATGCGAATTTCTATAATAGTTTATGATGTTAGTGACAAAACATCGTATTTTGTCATAATTTTAACAAAATTTTGATAATTTTCGCACAATTTTTTTTACCATTTTCACACATTTTTTTTTATCATTTTCACACAATCTTTACATTATTTTCGCACAATTTCTAGCGAAAATATCTCCTAAAACAAAATCAAACACCTGGATTTGTATTTAATGTGTCGATGTGCACTCTGAGCAAACCTAACTGCAATGTAATATGCCCACCCATCCCTAGCACAAAAAACCTATTTTAGCGGTAAAGCGGTATACCTGGCATCAAAAATTCCCCCAAAAACTTCGAATGGACACTTTCTAGAAGGGGTAATGTTTTAAAATCATCACCTTATAGATCAATAAACAAGAAAAACACATAAAACCTATGTTGGCAGGGGGGTGCAGTAAACTTTCATTTTAGGCCCCTTCTGAGAATCAGCCCCAGGACTAAAAGGAAAGACAAGAACAACGAAAAAAGAAAGCAAGGTTGAAGTACGTGGAGATCGTGAAAGAACGACGAATGAAACGGGAAAAAGAGATCAGCCAATTGCAAGAAACGATGAGATTGGAGAATGAAGAACATGAGAGACGGTGGGGTAGAAAACAAAAACAATATGAATTTGAAATTAACCAACTCAAGGAGAGAGCAAAATTGGAGTCCACAGAGATGGAAAAGCTCCGGAAAGATAATGAACAACTAAGGGAGCTCAGAGAGGAAGAAACAGAAATAATAAACGAAGTGACGGAGAAATTAAAGGAGGTAGAGGTGACGATGACGGAGACGCAGGAATTCAATGAAACTAAAGACGAACACACACATCGAGGTAGTGGAGGACAATGGGGGTGAGCTGGGGGAAT
>NW_028222114.1:0-22500 GCF_056783735.1 Eptatretus burgeri
GGTTTTGGCACGCAAAGTCCTCTTCGTCTTTCTCACTGGCCAGTTTTGGCGCAAAAATCCTCACCGTCCCTCTCACTGGCCTAAACGGGAGGCAAAACCCCTCGATTGGGCCGGGGGCGTGGTGACGTCACGCGGCCCCCGTTCCTCCTGTCGTGGGCCCGAATTGGCTGAGTGGCGCCCACCACACCCGCCGCATGCCGATTGGGCGAGGGCTGCCGCGCGGCTCCTCCCCCGAACCCCGCCTTCTTCCAAAGGCCCACCCCTCACAAGGGAAGTCGAGCAACATGTTTCTGCAAGGGCACACCCCCTGACGTCAGCCAGTGAAGGACGCGAAGTGACGGTGAGGGTGATGGGGCGTCATCGGCGCCGATGTCGGTGGTGCAAAAATAAACGAAAAGAAAACCTGACCATCAAAACAACTCCACAGCACAGGAACATTTAATTACCCATTAGACAAGGGTCGGGACGCTAACTGGCAACATGTACTTACCGATATAACTGATCTGAAGGACCTGTATGTTGTGTGCTCATGGCTTCCAGATTCGCAACAATATTATATATATATATATATATATATATATATATATATATATATATATATATATATATATATATATATATATATATATATATATATACACATACATATATATATATATATATATATATATATATATATATATATATATATATATATATATACATATATACACATATACATATATATATATATATATATATATATATATATATATATATATATATATATATATATATATATATATACATATATATATATACACGTATATATATACACATATATATATATATATATATATATATATATATATATATATATATATATATATACATATATATATATATATACACACATATATATATATATATATATATATATATATACACATATACATATATACATACATATATATATATATATATATATATATATACATATATATACATATATATATATATATATATATATATATATATATATATATATATATATATATATATATACATATATATATACACGTATATATATACACATATACATATTTATATATATACACATATACATATTTATATATATACACATATATATATATATATATATATATATATATATATATATATATATATATATATATATATATATATATACATACATATATATACATATATACATACATATATATACATATATACATACATATATATATATATATATATATATATATATATATATATATATATACATATACATGTATACATATATATATATATATATATATATATATATATATATATATATATATATATATATATATATATATATACATATATATATATATATATATATATATATATATATATATATATATATATATATATATACATGTATACACATATACATATACATATATACATATACATATATACCTACATATACATATATACATACATATACATATACATATATACATATATACATACATATACAAATATATATACATACATATAAGTAGGGTAAGAATACTGATTCTGGCTCACTTTTCCCCATGTAAATGAATGGGGGATTTTCAGCGATTCCCTTTTTTTTTTCCCTAAAAATAAACCCCCTTTTTATCCCAAGGTATATTTATTTGTCTCCCCTTTTAACCTGGAGGTTGAACCTCATTGAATTGAACACCTGGGGGTTGAACAGCTCACTCATTGAACCTATAAAGATTTGTTCATTCTCAAATTCCTTCAATAGTTTAATTTTCTTTGCACAATAATCCCCATCTAAAATATTGACAAACAAAACATTTGAATCTTTATATTTTTTAAGATACCCCTTTTGTGCCATTACGAAATGATAAACTTCTCTTAATGCTCTTGTTTGACCACCTCCTGAGCCACATATCATTTTGAGATTATAGTAAATTGTTTTTCATTGTTCAATTGATAACCATCAAAGTTTTCAGTCCATTCAAGGATATTCATTTTTTCTTTACATCCTCTAACTTACTACTTTTTAAATTGATTCGCTTATTTGTTTTATTTACCTTTGTTTTAGTTATTTTTTCAATAAGACTTATTTGATATTTTTCACATTCATTATGTTTTCCATTTATATACCAAGACTGAGATTTTCTCCACTCTTTAGTTTGATTAATACTTGGTTTAACCATTTATATATTGTGAAAAAAGCAGCGGTAGCCCTTAAAAACCCTAACCCATCTTCCCATCGTTAAAACGCAATCTATTTTATACACTCTATCATACAATATCCATATGGAACACAATCTATTCCATTATCTAAAATAAATCTCTTATCATCAAAGGCTCCTAATGCCTTTTTATTTACTTCTTCACTATATATGTTATGTTTATAACTTCTTATTGTATTCATTTTCCTGTATTCTTCTTTCTTATTCATCAAACAATTATAATAATTTCTAAAAGTTATTGATTTCTTTATTACATATTTCTTTATTCCCTTTAACCTCTTATCAATCTGATCACCATACTTATAAGCATATGCCTTTGCTCTCAATCCAATAAACTCACTCATTACTTTTCCACCCAACTCATCCTTAAACTTACCAATAACCTTTTCATTCTTTTTGGAAAATAACTCACTCTTCTTGCTGAAATTACTTGTATCATATACTCCAATATTTTTCTTCATATCTTCATAAACATCATCAGTTTTTATATCTAGGATAAAACTATCAGTGTCCATATACAACAATGAAACATTTTCACCATACTCTTTCTTTAAGTCATTATACAAATAATCATACATCAATATCTTTGATAAATCAAGAACTGCTGTTCCAATATAAATTGGTTTATCCATTACAATACTTTCCTTTTTCATATGAATTGCAGAAAAGTTCTCTGAAAAAACCTCTTCTCTATCAAAACTGGGTTTATTTATCAATCTCGAAGCTTCTTTCCAAGATGTTGCGAATCTAATGTTTTGCCTGTTTCGAACATTTTCCATAGTCTTTCCAAATACAGCATTATTCATTAATTTATAAAAGTCCCCTTCAAATTTTACTTTTGTATTTGCTCTCATATCTGTATTGAATTGAATATACTTTTTCACCCAAGGACTTTGTTTAAATTTTAAAACTCTATGAATTTTAGCTACTCTCAATCCTTCTCTCAAAAACTGTTTTAAGCTTCTCTGATGCAAAACATATCCCTCTTTATCATAGAATGTTGTTAATAACTTTTCTGTTGATTTACCTTTAATATTAAAACTTTTATGATAATCACTTAACCATTCTTTCTTTGGAGTTTCTTTCTCACATGCAAAAGGAAGATCTTTATGCTTATTATGAAGATCACTCGGGTACCTCAAATCAACTTCAAAATAATAACCTTCTTCTTCGTCATTCAATTCCTCTTGAGAAGAAATAACAATATTCATCAAAGCCTTTTCATAATCCTTTTCTTCCACCCACTCTAATTTACCATAAGGCAGAGATTGAGACATTGCCCATCCATACAAATTATTAGCATCAAAATACATCAAATAATTACTATCTTTTTCACTATCATAATTTGGAAGATATTTATTATTTGCTTTAGCATATCTTTTTGAACATACTTGTGATATTCCACCTCTCTTGGACTTCTCAATCATCAAAAGCATATCCACATCACTGATTAAATCTATATCTTGTTTTGTCATTTTCAACATTGCACTCCAAGCTAAACCAGGAGCTGTGAAATAGTGGGCAGGATCTAATCCATAACAATTTTTATTATGACAGAGTGATCTAAAAGCTTCAAACACATCAGCTAACAATAAAACATCTGTTTTTAGATATAAATCGTGATATTCTCCAAGGTTCTTTATCTTAAATAATTTCCATATTTCTTGTGCGTGTTTATATTCCTTATCACTGTTCATTATCACAAATCTCTTCTTCATAAAGGTTATTATAGAAACTTTCTTTTGATGGAAGTTGTGTTTCTTTAAATCTCATAAATGAATCCATATAATCATAAGGATAAATTCCCTTACTTGTAAGAATTTTCTCTTTACTTTGAATTTCATTCCTTGTTTGAATTTCCTCTCTCGTAAGAATTCCTTCTTTAATCAGAATTTCATCTTTAATCAGAATTTCCTCTTTAGTTAGAATTTCATTCATTGTTCGAATTTTCTTTATGATTAGAATTTCATCTTCAGTTAGAATTTCTTCATTAATTACAGTTTCCTCTTTACTTTGAATTCTCTCTTTAATCTGAATTTCCTCTTTAGTGAGAATTTCCTCTTTTGGAAAGAATGAATTAAGATTTGGAAAAGAGTCCGTGGAGCTTAGATTTGATGCGAGGTAGGCTAGTGGTGTTCCCATAAACTTGTAAGAATCAAGAAACCAAATACGAGTTATAGGTTTTGTGAATATCATTTTTGTAAATGAAATATACTTTTGACTTGTGTTTGTTATGGCAGAAATATTCCCTGGTGTTTTTGAAAGTTCATTTATAAATAGATGTGTATCATAGTTGGCGCTGTTGTGAAGAAAGACTGGAATAAAAGAAGGTAATTTATAATTAAGATTACAACAGGAATGAGCGGGACCTCTATATTTACCAGTAAGATGACAATGATCCCTAACTTTTGACTCCTTAATTTCCCCCTCACAAATATGACAGATATTGTTCTTTCTAAATTCTAATTTTTCTTCTTTGGTTAATTTCATCGGTTCATTTGTTTCTTTCATTAATTTAGTGAGTCTTATACAATCCTTTTCTAATCGTTTTACAAACTCTTGTGAAGCTTTTTTTCCACGATAATGTTCAAGTTTGTTATACTTTTCTCCAACAGATGATTTGATATAATAACTGAAACCACAAGGAATATGTTTTTGATATTTATTTGTATATGATTCTTTTGGATTAGGAGAAGCAGTATTTATCTTTTTAAGGATACATTCAAAATCAGCGTATATCACAAATGGGTGCATGATAGATTTATTATAATCTTCAAAAGAAATCTTTTCACCAGGTTTAGGCATTGTAATTACAGCTGATTTATGATTACTACAATATTTTGAATGTTGTTCTAATCATTCTTTTGTATGAAATGAATTAAGACATCGCTTACAAGGATATATTTTGTTTGCTGTTCTGAATACCTGAGAAGAGATTAATCTTGATAAATTATTGATGTATGTGTAATGTGAATTCTTTCCAACACTAAAATATAAAAGATCAATGTGTGTTTCTTCATTTTTATAGTTGTTTGAAATTTTTAATATTTGAACTTTGTTTGTATCCGTTAATCCATATACATTAATAGAAAGATTATTCTTTTTCTCAAATTTAGGAATATCTGTTAGTGGCATTGGGAATTTAAAATCTTTAATGTCCAAGGTATTCTCATATTTCATATATTGTTTTACTCTTTCTGAATTACATTTTGGTGGATGTAAGTGAGCAAGAACAGACCAGAGAAAACATTTATTATCATTGTTCTTAATATTAACAACTGCCTTCTTTAGTTTTATTTCTTTTGGTAATTCAATATAAGAAGAAGCTTTAAGAGGGCTTGATTTTAGAATGTGTATATCTAAAAAGATGATTTTTTAGTATTGTAGCCAGTTCCTACCACTGTATTATCAACATCCTCCTCTTGTCTTGATAGTTCTTCATAAACCCCACTATTCAAAAAATCTTGAAATGATGTTATAAAATGAAGATCTGTTCTCATATAAGGAGTTTGTTCTTCATCTTGTCTTTTCATATTCATTTTCACTCCCATATAAAACTTTAAAGTTTTCATTTCTTTTAATGTCTTTTTAATAAATTTTTCAACATCGGGTTTCACTATTTCAATTGATTCAGCTATTGATGATGGACCGGGTTCTCCAAATTGAAAAATCCTTATTTTTATATGCCCTTTAAATGCCCCATCAGTGTTTTCAATATAATAGTCTCCCTTTACTTTAAACTCATTTTTCTTGTGTTTTTGTGATTGAAGATGTTTATTATAACTACTCTTCAAAACATCCTTTGAACAGATATCACAATGTTTTCTTTCCAACTCAAGAGGAGATATTTTATGAAACAGATTAAATGTGTGTTTGTTGGTTCGGAGGTGTTTTCTATAATGTTTATATTCGTGATTACAAACATCGCAGTATGTTGTATTCACCATATTTATATAATAAATCTTTGCTTAAACTAAAATTTTCTTGATGAAAATTTCGTTTGTTTTACAGGTGAATCTGTGCTTAAAACCATTTTATCCTCCAACTTTTTCACTTAATAAATACAATGTTTCAAGACACAAAAGACAAGTTTCAATCAATCTCTTCATTTGTTAAAGATACTGAGAAATATGTCAAGGATGTAAAATTGAACAAAGATAAATATAACAACTATTGGATAAAAACTATTATGGTAAATAATATGAGTTCTTCAATTTCCTTCAGTGGAAGGGCTTTTAGTATACCTGGTAGAACATCAATTAAAGTATCTCTAACAAAAGTTTCTCCTCTCCTTCTAGTAATACATTCAAAACTAGAAAAAGCAATGAAACAAGAAAAAGTATCAAAAAACAAAAACCTTATGGATGAAGCTTTAGAAAGAAAAGATAAGACCATCTGTAATATGCAAGGAGAAATTTGTATTTTTTTCAACAACCCTAAAGATGTAAATCCTGATGAAATAAAGGATGTTAATATATCAGGTGAAATGACATTTCGTTCAATAGTAATTAACGATCATTTTAAAATTACCTTTAATATAAAAAATGTTGTCGTTGAATCTGATAATGAAAAAAGTATATCGATATCGATGGTAATATACAACTGAAAGTATAGATGAATTTCAGTTTAAGTAAAGTTTTACTTTATAAATATGCTAGACTTTCCTGATTCTCCATATGACAAATTTGAGAATTGTCCTGCGTGTGAAAGACGGGGATTAAACACAGAGTCAAAAGCCTATAAACAATGTATATTCTGTGATTATCTTCTAATTAATGATAATAAAAAATATAAAAAGGAAAATAATTCTTTTAGATTTACACCAAAAATGAATTACTTTACAAGATTGATTAGAGAAATGAATGTAAAGTATGAGGGTGATAACACACCTTTCCTTACAAGGGAAGAAACTGAACGTATAAGAGAAATGTTCAAAGGATTGTTGTTGTATATTATTCATGGATGTAATTTCCAGGGAAATATCAACACAAGATATTGTATAAATAAAATAATGGATTATCTTGAAATTAAACCTGAACTTAGGATAAAATATAGAGTTTCTCAAAAAGCCAATAATAAATTAAATAACCTGTTTTTCAAATATATAAATGAATGATTTTTTACCTATTTGGGAAAATAAGATAAAATTTAACAACCATAAAAATCTCCCAAATTCATTAAGATGTCTCATAGTTGGTTCAAGTGGATGTGGAAAAACCTGCTTACTTTTAAAAATGCTCCTCACTCCCAACTTTTTAGATTATGATAATTTAATAATTTTCACAAAGTCGAGTTTTCAACCAGAGTATCAACTACTCTCACAAGGTTTTAATGCTGGTCTTCAAAAGAAGATATAATCGGTTTATTTAAACGCCAAAAAAACCTAAATGATTATAACATTGAAGATATAATTCAACTATTTTGTGATACACAGAGATGTAAAAAGAAATCAAATCCTATAACTTGTATTCTTAGTGATAATACGGATGATATACCGTCTCCCCAAGATTTGGATAAATCAAAAAGAACCTCGTTATCTTTGATGATTGTGTTAATGAGAGAAACCAAACGGTAATGGACAGCTACTACACAAGAGGGAGACATTCTTCTTGTAATTGTATTTATCTTAGTCAATCGTACTTTCAACTTCCTCGTCGTTCCATCAGAAACAATGCTAATACTTTTATTTTATTCAAGTTAAATTCAATAGATATCAATAATTTTTGGAGAGATAATTGTTCTACATTATGTAGTAAAAATAAATTTGAGGATTACATGAAGCACACGACTGAAAAATATAAATATATTGTTGTGAAACAAGATGAGATATTAAGGGATATATTTTTTGTTTTATAAACAATTACATATATAAATGACAACTATTATTATAAATCTTGTGGGTAAATCTGCTTCTGGAAAAAACTTTCATAAATCAAGGTTCTTGTGTAGTACAAATGAGAATATTGTAAATTTACTTAAAAAACACCCCGTGATACGCATTGTATCAACAACAACTAGAGCAATAAGACCTGGAGAAGTAAAAGGTAAAGATTATCACTATATTTCAGTGGAGGAACATATGCGATTGAGGAATGAAGGACAAATATTTGAGGAGGTTTCTCTTGGTACAACAAAATATTCACAATGTAAGAGTGAGTTAAGGAAACTAAAATCTGGTGGTGTTGGGATATTAGAAACTAATCCAGAAGGAACGAGACAAATTATTAAATATCTGAGCGGAGTGAAGATTTTATCATTCGGTTTTGATGTTGATGAAGAAACTCAACGCAAACGTATGAAAAGCAGAGATGCAAGTATTAGTGAAGAAGAAATTACAACTCGCATTAATGTTAATAAAGAATTTGATGAAATATTTAAAGAAAAGGATTTATTTGAACACATATACTTGAATGATGAAGAAAAGGAAAATTTCCCTGTTGATCTTTACAATTCATTAAATTATATTTTACAATAAATAAATGGATGTAAAAGAAAGAGCAAGAAGATTTAAGGAACATCAAGAGTTGGTTTCAAAAGTTGTAAAACAACAGGAAGACATAAAGAAGAAACGCAGACAGAAACTAACGGGCGAAGAAGCATTTGAAAGAAAACAAGAGAAATTTTTTAAACCACTTTTAAAAACTTCCCAAGAAAAAATGAAAGATGTTTCCACAGTTCCCACAGTAGAATATACTCCTAAAAAACTTCAAATGTTAAAAGATTTCAGTCAAATGACGGAGGAAGAATTAGAGCATTTAGGAGAATTAGAATATGATGATGAAGGTTTATTTCAACAACTGGAAGAGATTAATCAACCCCCTGATTATATTGTGAATGCTGTTCAAAACAATGAATATTCAGCGGATTCAAAAACCAAAGCAGGACTCATTCCAACAGAACAACCAGCAATATTTCATCTTGTTCAAGAAAAGGTATTGATATTTAATGATGAATTAAGGTTCTTAGGTTCTGCTCAACCCCCTGTTAAACTAACTCCGAGATTAATGTTTCTTCTCACAAAAGATGGAAGACAAGGTTCAACTGTGAGGGATGAATCAAAGTATATTGATAAACCATTGAATATGGAAAATAATGATGATAGAGTATATATTGATCTGATGAACACTCTAAATTATAAGGTTATTCTTTCTGGTAAAAGTAGGAAGAATGAGAAGGAGAAACACATTATTCAGGCTTTAAGTATCCTTGGTTCAGGTGTTAGTTTTCTTCCAAATGACCCATCACAATTAGTTAATAGACTGTTATTGTTGTTAGGCAGTCAGAAGGCTGGAAATAACAATTGTTTTAATGAAGCATCAGCCATTTTAGACCAGTTGATGAACATGAAAATAATTAATAAATATCAATATAAAGACATTTTATCTCATATTAAATAAGATGAGAAGCACAATCCTTAGTTTCAATTTCACAACAAGCGACCACACATCTTCATTCCCATACCCACTACAACTTGACACAACAAAAGAATATGAGGCATCTTTATTGTCCATGGAAACTTATAATACCTTATTTAATATAACTGATAAAAATGACAAGTTTAGTTATAATCCCGGAAGTGGATACAAAACGATAACAGTCTCACCCGGAGCATATGAGATTTCTCAAATATCTTCCGAAATTGCTCGTCTTATGAAAGAACAGGGTGATGAACCAAAAAATATTGTTATAAACATTCAAAAACATACTTCAAAATCAACGATTAAAGTTAAAAATAACTACAAGGTTGATTTCACAATTGATAATTCATTTAGAGAGTTATTGGGTTTCTCCTCAAAAAAGATTGAAACTAATGGGACGTTTTACAGTGATAATGTCATTCAAATATCCTCAGGAATAAATTCGGTGTTAATTCACTGTGATTTGATTGATGGTGCTTATAATGATGGAAAAAAACAAATACAATATTTTCATTCAGTGCATACTCAACCCCAATTGGTTATAAATTCAATATGGAACCCAAAAATTTGGTTTATCTACCTGTGTCAGGAAAAACCATACACAGAGTAAATTTTAGGATAACTGACCAAGATAATCGTGTGATTTCTTTTAATGGAGAAGTTATATCTATCAGAATTCACCTACGTGAAGTTTTCCAATAAATAAATACGATGGTTATTGTGAGGAAACACGAGTTGGGAAAATATAAAATAATTACAGGGGATGGGATGTTCCTTTCCCCATACTACAAGGGTGAAGGTATGTATCTTGGTAGAGGATACTATAAACCTAAGAGACAAAGGGGTGTTGGACATCAATTTAGAGGAGATGGGATAATTGATACTCTCATGGGTATTGGTTCAACTATTCTTAAACATAAAGATCTAATTGGTTCAACTGCTTCTGCTGTGGGAAATGTAGCAGGTGCTGTAAAGAGTATAAAAGATGCTCAGAAGGAATCTCATAAATTACAAGCAATAAAAGAAATTAAGAAAGGCAAAACTCAGTTGTCCCCCAAGAACGACAGAAAATAATTCAAATACTTGGATCAGGGTTTCAAAAGTTTTAACATCTTTTTTCCTAAATAAATACAAGTATGGAAGCAATTGATAGTATCTATGATTTGGATGATACTATTATTATCTCAAACTCCACTAAAAAAGAAGATTACTTCAAGGTAAATGCAATAACTGGAACAGACTGGAATACGAATGGTACAAAAAGTTTTGAAATAAATAATCAACAAACCTATTTGAATCTCTCCGAAAGTTTCTTGTTGTGTAAATTTAAATTCACTAAAGCTGGGAATAACACAAACGCTACACTTGTAAATGATTTCTTCTGGAAAATGTTTGATAGTGTGCGTTTGTATATTGGAACACAAGAAGTTGAAGCGGTTGATTATGTCTCTGCTGTATCTGAAATGATAAAATTTACACTCTATACATTCAGTGATAGAATGGGAAAGGGGTCTGTCGAAGGTTTTATTCCTGATATGTCAACGGGAACAAACACAGACCCTGGATATATTCAAAGGAAAGGAGCGTATAATGATGATACAAAAGCAGAAAATAGTTTCACTGTGGCGGTTCCTCTTAAAGGTATATTTGGATTTTGTGATCATGATAAAGTTCTGTATGGTCTTAAAATTAGATTTCAACTACAAAGGAATGATAATGAAAATCGATTGCTTTTTGGTGTTGCTAGTGCTTTTGGTGAACAGAATAAATTTGTGATTGAGGAGATGAGTTGGTATATCAGTGAATATACTCCTAATCTTAAAACAGAAGAGATGTTGAATCGAAGACTTAACTCAAAGAAACCACTCAGTGTATCATACCTCAAAAGAAGATGTCAACACGTTAAACTCAATCAAACTACTTACACGTGGAATTTGGGTGTTCTGGAAGGAAAGCCACGATATCTGTGGATGATTTTTAAAAAGCCAGATGGTGATACTGCGACTGATAAGAATAATGCATTGAGTGATAATGCGAAGGTGAAACAACTTCGCGTTTCTCTAGATGGAACATTTTATCCACGAGATAGATTGGAAATTAATTGGGAAAAAATGATTTTGCTGAAGCATACAAGTCTTACCAAAAGGTGTGTGAAAGTAATGGAAATAAAGAACCTATTTTGGATATGACAGCATTTAAAAGTTTGTATACAATCTATGCGTTTGACCTGAGCGCGCAAAAGGAAACTATAAAGTCTAATCGAGTGGATACTTCCCTATACATTGAAAGAGGAGAGAGTGAAGAAGTTGATACATATTGTTTGCTTTTGGAAGAAACAGAATTGCAGATTAATACAGATAATGGTGTGATGATTAGTCTCACATAATTTTTTGTTAAATAAATGAGTGGCAAAGTACCAACTGGGGTATATGTTAATCAAATCAATCTTCATAAACTATAATCTTGTGTTCAAAATCAAAAGCCTTGTACGATTAACGTTAATACAATTCAGAGAAAAGGAGCAGTAAGAATTGATGTTTTGCTCACAAGAGAACAGGTTAAAATCTTGAATGACACTGGCTCACTTAAAATTAAAATGACAAAACCAATGTTGAAAAAATATTCAATAAGAGAGACGAGTGGAGGATTTCTCCCATTTCTAATTCCTTTATTTGCTGGTTTAAGTGCGGTTGGAGCATTGACGGGTGGTATTTCAACAGCGGTGAAAACTGCCAACGAAAGGAAGGCTCAACTCCAGGCTCAAAAAGAATTGGAAAGACATAACAAAGAGTTGGAGAAACAAATTAGTGGAAGTGGCGTAATTGTAGATTTTGCTGAAAAACTTGAAGGTCTGCCTGATAAAGCGAGATTGTTAGTTGGAGATATGCTTTCTTCTATTGCACAAGCAGGTGTAAAATTAACGAAAAGAGGTAATGGATTATATCTTTCTAATAAATAAATGAGCATTGATGAGTGGTTGGAAAAATTTGGAAAGAATACAACATCAAATTTACAACTTGTCAAATATTGTAAGAAATTAAAAATTCATAATGTGGTTATTTGTATGAGAGATGAATTAACAAATGTGCCGAAACATACAAAGAATATTATTATGAACTTAGAAGATAATAATGGGAACAGTTCTCATTGGGTTTGTATTTTTAATAGTCAAGACAAATATTATTTTGATAGTTTTGGCCTTCCACCACCTGTTGAAGTTATAAAATTCTTACAGAATGGTGTTTATCAAACATTTCAAGTCCAAGAATTAAATTCCAAGTGTTGTGGTCAATTATGTCTATATGTGTTATTTTAACTCAACAAAAATAAAAAATTTTATGATATTATTTTTAATCTAATATAAATGACTTATGTTGGTAAAGATGGTTCTATCTTTGGTGTATCTCAAGAACTGGATATTGATTTATCAAATTATTACACAAAGGCACAGGCTGAATGACATAAATATAATATAACCAAAAATATTAACATGAAAAATGCTTTTAAATTAAAAAATTATCCAAGCCCGACTGACGCGAATGACTTGGTGAGATTAAGCGATTTATCACAATATATATCCTTAAATAAAACGGCTGTGTATTCCAAAGATACAGAAGTGTTGATATTATCTCCAGGTCATACAGAATTCACAGTTCGAATTAAAATAAATTTTTATAAAGAAGGGCGTATCGTTTGTATGAGAATAGAACAATGGGGGTATGATATGAATGATTTAGGGTATAATTGGTCATTTAAAATTAACCTCGAAGACCTGGAACAATTAAATCAGTCTCGTAAGGAAGAATATTATCCACTTGGTATCGAGAATGAGTTTTGTGGGTCCACGATTAGTAAACAACAAATAAAAGAATTTAATATGGGTAAATATAATAATGGTTTTGCCCTTGTTTATCTCATGAAAACAGAAAAAAACAGGATTATATATAATAAGTAAGGAAATACAAAATGATTTAACTATGGGAAGATGGGGAGGTGTTTCGTGCCATAATATTATTCTAACATATATTTCTAATACATAAATGACAGCAAGAAGGCTTCAAGAAAATTATCATTTCTGTGTCCAAGCATACCTTCAAGAAAAGGGTATTCGGTATTTTAATAAATATGTTCTACAACATAAGCATGAGGTATTTTCAATAAAAGATTGGCATTATGCTGATGTTGATAAACCGACAACTTTAGATTTAATTAGAATGTTAAATAATGAAAAAATTATAAAGTTAAGAAAAGGTAAGGCTCTTTTAGAAATTCAAAAGAAATTTTATTGGTTTCCTGTTGTAAAAAAAAATTATTTTCGATGCAGGAATAACAAGAAATCCTGATGAATATATGTATAATATTCTATGGGGTGTAAACGATTCAAGGATAGTAAGGGATGAGGAAGGAGTTGAAGAAGAGAGGGAAGAGGAGGAAAATGAGAAGAGAGAGAAGGAGGAGAGGGAGAAGAAAGAGAAGGAGGAAAGAGAGAAGAGAGAGAAGGAGGAGAGGGAGAAGAAAGAGAAGGAGGAAAGAGAGAAGAGAGAGAAGGAGGAGAGGGAGAAGAAAGAGAAGGAGGAAAAAGAGAAGAGAGAGAGGGAGGAGAGGGAGGAAAGAGCGAGACAAAATAAATATCAAAATATGGAAACCAGTGAGATTCAAAAAGATTGGTGGTATTACAGAAAATAACTCAACCCACCGAGGAGGAAAACAAAGAATTGACAAGTCTATTTGCAATATTTTCTTCAAGACTATTGACATCGTCAAGCTATTCATTTTAATTCAAGTTTTTTCTTAAATAAATGGAGGAGAGAGTGAAGGCATTTCTAAGGATTCTTTATGTTTTAAAAATTAAGATTCAAATGTGCATGTTGGAAACTAAAAAGGTTTTGCACTCTGCAGGACTTTTTCACATAAATAAATGAGTTATTGTCTCAAATGTAAAAAGAAAACTAATACTAAAAATATTTCATATATTAAAAGTAAAAATAACAGGGTTATCCAAAAAGGTATATGTTCGGTGTGTGGTTCAAAAAAAAATCAATTTATCTCCAAACACAAACTCGGAGGAGATATACAAAAGTTTTTATCAGGAAGTAAATTTACAACTACTGGAATACCAGGGGAATTACATCTTCCAGGGTATTCTTTCTGTGGTCCAGGCACAAACTTGGATAAAAGATTAGATGAGGCAGACAATCCTAAATCCTGGAGTCAGCCTATCAATAGAGTTGATGAAGTGTGCATGAGACACGATATTGATTATGGGAATACCACAACGTTGGAAGAAAAGCATGAAGCCGATAGAGAAATGTTGTATAATTTGTCTCTGATACAAAATCCAACCTTGAGAGAAAAAGTTGATCGGTTCATTGTGAAGAAGATGATCAGTGCTAAATTGAAACTTGGACTTGGAAATTCAAAAAACTTGTAAGCTCTAATGATGTCATTAAGACTGAAGAGCAATTAGCTGATGAATTACATAAACCAATATTCACAAAGTTTCAGAGAAGGAAAGTTTATTCCAAGGAAGTAGATTATATCTGGTCTGCTGATTTGATTGAACTCAATAATGATAAGGGGTACAAGTATGCTTTAACCGTTATTGATTTGAGGAGTAGATATGTGTGGGTTGTCCCTTTAAAAAACAAAACAGGTAATACTCTTATGTTAGCTTTTCAACAGATATTTAATAAAAGTAAGAGAAAACCTAAAAAATTGTGGACTGATGAGGGTAGAGAGTTTTATAACAAGACATTTATGAATTTTCTAAAAAATAACAGTATTACATTATACAGTACCTTTAATGAAGGGAAGGCAGTTGTTGTTGAACGTTTTAATCATACCTTAAAAGAGAGACTATATAAAAAATTCACACAACTCGGTTCACAACAATGGTCATCTTTTATTCAGGATATTGTGGATAAGTATAATGACACGATTCACACGGCAACAAATATGAAACCATCAGAAACATTTACAAAATTAAAATATGAAAAAGAGATTAATGTCAGAAAACCTAAGTTCAAAGTTGGTGATATCGTAAGAATATATAGGTGGAAATCTCATTTTGAAAAAGGTTATACGAAAAGATGGACCAACGAGCTTTTTAAAATTGTTGATGTAATAGATACGGTTCCTTGGACTTATAAGATATATGATTTGGAAGGGGAAGAGATTTTAGGTTCATTTTATTCACAGGAATTACAAAAGACAAAGATAAATTGAAATTTTTTGACTCCGCCCCTTTTTGACTCCACCCACACAAGCCCCACCCACACAAACCCCACACAAACCCCACCACACACAAACCCCACACAAGCTCCACACAAGCTCCACACAAGCTCCACACAAGCTCCACCCATATTCACATAATTAGTGATTAGTTAATTAGTTCCCCCACACACAACATGTTTATTTAATTAAAAAATTATCCACCCATCCACACAAGCTCCACTCATCCACCCATCCACCCATCTCTCCACCCATCCATTGATCCACACAAACCTCATCCACATTCGCCCCTCCCACATAAGCTCCACCCACATAAACCCCTGCCCACATAAACCCTGCCCACATCAACCCCTCCCACATAAGTCCTGTCTACACAAGCTCCACACAAAAACTCCACACACATAAACCCTGTCCACATAAACCCCTCCCACACAAGCTCCACCCACATAAACCCCGCCCACACACATCCCGACCACACAAGACCCACCGAAGCCCCGCCCACATAAGCCCCACC
Organism: Eptatretus burgeri; assembly: GCF_056783735.1. Taxonomy (NCBI): domain Eukaryota; kingdom Metazoa; phylum Chordata; class Myxini; order Myxiniformes; family Myxinidae; genus Eptatretus; species Eptatretus burgeri. Next base: position 16,404 of record NW_028222114.1, read on the forward strand.
CACATAAACCCCTCCCACACAAGCCCCACCCACATAAACCCCGCCCACACACACCCCGCCCACACAAGCCCCACCGAAGCCCCGCCCACAGAAGCTCCACCCACATAAACCCCTCCCACACAAGCCCCACCCACACAAGCCCCACCCACACCCCGCCCACACAAGCCCCACCGAAGCCCCGCCCACACAAGCCCCTCCCACACAAGCCCCACCCCCTCATCCCCCTGTGCGCCCCCACCTTTGACCCACCACCTCCCTCATCCCACCCCCACCCTTCCCCACACACACATGGGGAGGGGAGGGATGGGATGAGGGGGTGATGGGTCATTGGGGGCGCACCTACCCTCCCTTCATGTTTTGATCCTCTTCTTGTAATTCAGAATCAAGTAATTGTATACAAAACAAATATAATTTATTAATATTGAAAATATTAAATATTCATTTGCGAGAATGTATAATCTTTCCCAGCAATCTTCTCCAGATGTCTTGTGATTTCGAAACTCAGACACCATATTCTGTTTTGAAACAAAAAGTGGATAATAATTACATGGTAATATGAGTAAGCCTCGTTGACCACTGAATTAACACACCAGGAGGCCGACTCAGCCTGTCATCCTTTCAAGGTCAATAAAATTAATTCCAGTGTACTGACAAAACCGCGTTCAAACTAATGATGCAACCAACATTAGACGACATTCTAAAGAGAGAGTGATATTAATAATAATTCAGAAATATTTACCTCCAAAAAATCATGTGTTGTACAAGATTGCTTCAACAGCTGATGTTGTGCGATAGTGCTGAAAAAAAAAAATAATAAGTCAAGGGTATAGATGAAGAGACAGACAGACAGGGAAAGCAACACACACACACACACACACACACACACACACACACACACACACACACACACACACACACACACACACACACACACACACACATAGACACACATAGACACACGTGTCTCACCATTGGTTTAATTCATTCGAGATCAGAGACCAGTCATTATAAATCATTGATCTCTTCAATAAGAGCAGAGAGAGGTAGGTAGGAAGACAGACACACACACACGTGTCTCACCATTGGTTTAATTCCTTCGAGATGATAGGACGTGATAAGACTTCGTGCCACTCATTGAAAATGTCTTTCAATTCTCTTCTAAAATCATTGATCTCTTCAATAAGAGTATTAATTTCATGAACCACGTCATGATACGTAAACTCAATTTCTTCCAATGCCCTGTCAGGGAAAAAAAAAAAAATATATATATCAGAATTATCATGATTTAATTAATAATCATTTGCTTCATCGTTCAAAGAGAAAACCAAACAAACTTACCAACTCTGTAGTAAGCTTTTGCCTTCATCGGCAGAGAGATCATCCATGTCTCAGTTGTAAAAATGAAAATCCCGTCTGGCAGAAACTTTGTCTGGTGAATCACTTATAAGGCAACAACGAGGAAATTCCCTAAGCATTGGGTGCGGCCACAGGAAATGACAGCTTGGAAAATAACTGGGCGATTGTATGAATCATTTACAAAACATACTTAAAATGGTTTTGATTCAAATGTTTTCAGTTCGTGTTCTGAGATAAAATATAAACACGAGACCTTGTCTCACAGAATAGTTCCTATTTTTTCACAGCATGACTGTCTAAAACCACACAGCACGACCGTGTCAAAAAACACTTCCTCATTTTCACGGCATGAACTGAAAACATTTGAAACAAAACTTTTTTATGGCGTGGTTTATACACAAAAATGATTTGCAACTCGGGCGGTGGTCAGATGAGATCATTAAGAGAAGTTTATCATTTCGTAATGGCACAAAAGGGGTATCTTAAAAAATATAAAGATTCAAATGTTTTGTTTGTCAATATTTTAGATGGGGATTATTGTGCAAAGAAAATTAAACTATTGAAGGAATTTGAGAATGAACAAATCTTTATAGGTTCAATGAGTGAGCTGATCAACCTCCAGGTTAAAGGGGAGACAAATAAATATACCTTGGGATAGCCTGGTTTTATATATATACAAAGCCTGGTGTTGGCTTAGTGGTGAGGGTGGCGGCTTGGGATCCCAGTGTCCCGAGTTCGAATCCCGCTCAGCTGCTGAATTAACACCAGGGGTTGACTCAGCCTGTCATCCTTCCGAGGTCGGCGAAATGAGTACCAGTATACTGGTCCCGGTGTATGCCCCGGTTAGAATAGGTGTACCATATCCCTGTGTTGTAAGAGGCGTCCAGGAAGGGCATCCGACCATAAAACATTGCCTCACAAAGCCAAACCCCTGCACAGCAGGGAAAAACGGATAAAAAGGGGGTTTATTTTTAGGGAAAAAAAAAGGGAATCGCTGAAAATCCCCATTCATTTACATGGGGAAAAGTGAGCCAGAACCAGTATATTCACCCTACTCATATACATATATATATATATATATATATATATATATATATATATATATATATATATATATATATATATATCCATATACATATATATATATATATATATATATATATATATATATACATATACATATATATACATATACATATATATACATATACATATATATATATATATACATATACATACATATATATATATATATATATATATATATACTTATACATACATATACATATACATATATATATATATATATATATATATATATATATATATATATATATATATATATATATATATATACAAATATACATAAACATACATATATATATATATATATATATATATATATATATATATATATATATATATATATATATATATATATATATATATATATATATATATATATATATATATATACATATATATATATACATATATATACATATATATACATATACATATATAGCCTGGTGTTGGCGCAGTGGTAAGGGCAGTGGCTTGGGACCCAAGAGGTCCTGAGTTCAAGCCCCGTTGGGACACTGAATTAATATATGTATGTATATGTATATATATATATATATATATATATATATATATATATATATATATATATATATATATATATATATATATATATATATATAAATATATATATATATATATATATATATATATATATAATGTGTACATAAATATAAATATATATATATATATATATATATATATATAAATAAATATATATAAACCAAGTCGAAAACACCAGGGGGTTGACTCAGCCTGCCATCCTTCCGAGGTCGGCGAAATGAGCACCAGTTGTACTGGGCCCGGTGTATGCCCCGGTTAGAATAGGTGTACCATATCCCTGTGTGTCGTAAGAGGCGACCAGGGTTGCGTCAGGAAGGGCATCCGGCATAAAAACCTATGCCAAATCATTATGCGGACAACAAAACGAATTTCCATACCGGATCGGTCGAGGCCCGGGTTACCAACGACCGCCACCGGTACCGGTGGTCAGCAGGGTACCAGTGGAAATTGTGCTACTGCTGGGCGAAGGAGGAGAAGGAGACGGGGAAGGCGAGTCCGGAGGCAGTGGGAGAGGGGGAAGGGTAGAAGTGTGGAGGTGAGAGTTGGAACTCTGAATGTTGGGACGATGACTGGCAAAGGGCGAGAGTTGGCTGATATGATGGAGAGAAGAAAGGTGGACATACTGTGTGTACAAGAGACCAAGTGGATGGGGAGTAAGGCGAGGAGCATTGGAGGTGGTTTCAAACTGTTCTACCATGGTGTGGATGGGAGGAGAAATGGTGTCGGGATAATCCTGAAGGAAGATCATGTCAAGAGGGTATTGGAGGTGAGGAGGGTGTCTGACCGAGTGATGAGTGTGAAGTTGGAAATTGAAGGGGTGATGATGAATGTCATCAGTGCATATGCCCCACATATGGGGTGTGAGATGGAATATAAAGAAGATTTCTGGAGTGAGTTAGATGAAGTGGTGGAGAGTGTATCCAAGGATGAAAGAGTGGTGATTGGAGCAGATTTCAATGGACATGTTGGGGAAGGGAATAAAGAGGATGAGGAGGTGATGGGGAGGTACGGTCTCAACAAGAGAAATGTGGAAGGGCAAATGGTGGTAGAGTTTGCAAAAAGAATGGAAATGGCAGTGGTAAACACGTATTTCAAGAAGAAGGAGGAACACAGGGTGACATACAAGAGTGGAGGAAAGTGCACACAGGTGGATTACATCTTAAGTAGGAGATGCAACCTGAAAGAGATTAGTGACTGTAAGGTTGTGGCAGGGGAGAGTGTAGCTCGACAGCATCGATTGGTGGTCTGTAGGATGACTTTAGAGGTGAGGTTGAGGAAGAGAGTGAGGGCTGAACCAAGGACCAGATGGTGGAAGCTGAAGGAGGAAGACTGTTGCGTGAAATTTAGGGAGGAGGTGAGACAGGCGTTGGATGGTGGTAAAGATGGGTGGGATGATTGGGCAACGACAGCAGAAGTTGTGAGGGAGATAGCTAGGAAGGTACTTGGTGTGACATCTGGACAGAGGAAGGAAGATAAGGAGACTTGGTGGTGGAATGAGGAAGTACAGGAAAGTATAAGGAAGAAGGGGTTGGCGAAAAAGAAGTAGGATAGTCAGAGAGATGAAGAAAGTCGGCAGGAGTACAAGGAGTGGCGTCAAAAAGCAAAAAGAGAGGTGGCTAAGGCCAAGGAAAAGGCACATGACGAGCTGTATGAGAAGTTGGATACAAAAGAAGGGGAAAAGGATTTATACCGATTGGCAAGACAGAGGGACCGAGCTGGGAAGGATGTGCTGCAGGTTAGGGTGATAAAGGACGCAAATGGGAATGTGCTGACGAGCGAGGAGAGTGTGTTGAGAAGGTGGATGGAGTACTTTGAGGAGCTGATGAATGAAAAAAATGAGAGAGAGAGAAGGTTGGAAGAGGTGGAGATAGTGAATCTGGAAGTGGGGTGGATCAGTAAGGATGAAGTGAGGACTGCTATGAAGAAGATGAAAAGTGGAAAGGCGGTTGGCCCAGATGGTATACCAGTGGAGGCATGGAAGTGCTTAGGAGAGATGGCAGTGGGGTTGTTAACCAGATTGTTTAATCGTCTTGGAAAGTGAGAGGATGCCGGAGGAGTGGAGATTAAGTGTGCTGGTTCCGATTTTCAAGAATAAGGGTGATGTGCAGAGCTGTGGAAATTACAGAGGGATAAAGTTGTTAAGCCACACCATGAAGTTGTGGGAAAGAGTAGTGGAAGCTCGGTTGAGAGGAGAGGTGATGATCTGTGAGCAGCAATATGGGTTTATGCCAGGAAAGAGCACCACTGATGCGATGTTTGCTTTGAGAATGTTGATGGAGAAGTATAGGGAAGGCCAGAAAGAGTTACATTGTGTGTTTGTGGATTTAGAGAAAGCTTATGATAGGGTGCCAAGAGAGGAGTTGTGGTATTGTATGAGGAAGTCGGGAGTGTTGGAGAAGTATGTGAGGATCGTGCAGGATATGTATGAGGACAGTGTGACAGCGGTGAGGTGTGCGGTCGGAATGACGGACCGGTTTAAGGTTAAAGTGGGATTGCACCAAGGATCGACTCTGAGCCCTTTCCTGTTTGCAATGGTGATGGACAGGTTGACGGACGAGATCAGACTGGAGTCTCCATGGACCATGATGTTCGCGGATGACATCATGATCTGTAGGGAGAGTAGGGAGCAGGCTGAATCGAGCCTTGAGAGGTGGAGGTACGCACTGGAGAGAAGGGGAATGTTAGTCAGTAGGAGTAAGACGGAGTACATGTGCGTAAATGAGAGGGAGGGTGGTGGTATGGTGCAGTTGCAAGGAGTTGAGGTGGGGAAGGTGGATTGGTTTAAATACTTGGGATCAACTGTCCAAAGTAACGGAGAGTGTGGGAGAGAAGTGCAAAAGAGAGTGCAGGCAGGATGGAGTGGGTGGAGAAGAGTTGCAGGAGTGATTTGTGACAGAAGGGTAGCTGCAAGAGTGAAGGGGAAAGTATACAAGACGGTAGTGAGACCAGCTATGTTGTATGGTTTGGAGGCGGTGGCGCTAACAAAAAGACAGGAAGCAGAGCTGGAGGTGGCAGAGTTAAAGATGCTGCGATTCTCGTTGGGAGTGACGAGGATGGATAGGATAAGAAATGAGTGTATTAGAGGGACAGCGCAGGT
>NW_028222114.1:25000-74498 GCF_056783735.1 Eptatretus burgeri
CGAACTCCCAACTGCGAACTCCTTTGACTGACGAACGCAGCCGTTTATATGCCCCGTGGCTTCGCCCCTTCACCTTTGACCCTTTACCTCCGACCCTTCACCTCTAACTGGCTCCCCATTGGACCGAGGAAAAGTGGGCGTGAATGCTTTTTGATCCATGAATTTGCATCTAGCGACCACACTCCAACGCCCTGGAGGCGGGGCCAAATCGCCCCACGCTCACCGATAGGACGGAACAGAAGTGGGCGTGAGTCGTTTTTGATCCGTTTTCCTCGGAAAGTCTGTGATGTTTCTGAACACGCTGCTCGGTGCGCGCCCTGCACGAGTCCAGTATCGGTGCCCACAAGTGGCGCAAGAATGGTGGTGATGCGATGGTGGCGAGTTGTGACGGTAAAGGTCGTGGCTGTTGTTGTGAAGCGGCGTTGTGGTTGGTGGTTGTTGTGTGATGGCTGTTGAGACGTGGTTGGTGGTGGTAGTAATGGCGGCTGGTCCAAAATAAAGATAGTAAAAGAAAAACGGCTATCTAAAAGGGTCGCAGCCCGCATAAATGACATTTATTCCCTCTAAACAACGGGTTTGGGCCTAACTACACATATACTTACAGAGATATCTCACCTAAGGGACCTGAATGGTGGTTTGTGAATTTCGTCAACCACAACAATATATATATATATATATATATATATATATATATATATATATATATATATATATATATATATATATATATATATTTCTCTACAGATATGTAAAATTAATGTTGGCATTTCTTTGAAGGTTGTGAGTATTTTTTTCTGAGATCATTTTGAACACCCCTCGTCTCTCAAGTTGCAGGTGTCCCATTAACAGAAAAATCTTGAAAATAAGTTGATCAATTAATAGTGAGGAATGAGTACTTTTTTAACTTTACCACTATGTACTATATTCAGCCTGCATTCTGTCTATTAAAATGTTTGGACTTTACTGAAATGTCTCACACATGACAAAGAGTATAGTTATGGATGGATACAACCACCGATGTAATTAAAATACTGAGATGTGCTGGTGTGCATGTGCAGCACTTGGCTGCTGGCTGCCAATCTGGGGCATGGCTATTGCCAATACAGAAATGCATGAGCCCCTGAACATCAGGGCAGAAATTGAGACTGTCTCAGGGTACCCGCACACAATGGCCTACTGATTTCAAAAGGGAATAGTCAATGATAGCAGACAGGACATGGATCTTAATGTCCCTCCTCCTCCTCATTCTCCTCCCAACCCCCAATAGGACTGCACACCCATGATACAACACCCTGCCTGTGAAGTGTCAGGATGACAGTTTATCATCCGGCTTGGAATTGAATCCAGGCGAGATAGCTCAGAGGGGAGTGTACTACCTCTGAGCTGTCCAGAAAGCCGTATAGTCTTAAGGAAATGCTGACGAGAGGGTTTCCTGGCCCACAACTCAACAGGTGCAGTCTGGGTTTGCAGTTTAGCTGCGGAGCCAGAATTGTTGCTGGAGTTAATACGAGTTGATATGAACTGTTACTCGCATTTGCTGTCTGTATGTGGATTAACAGGTATTGTTGGCCTGATTAGTCATAGACTAGTTACGCACAATCATGAACACTACCAGTGTTCCTGTATGGTTGCTATAACTTTGGGATGTCATGAGTGAAAAGCTCTCACCATCAGCTTCCACTGTGTTTTTTAATTGTATGGAGCAAGGAGTTCCATGATGGCCACCTGGTTGGATCATGGGATCCCATGACTGACTTGAGAGTGAAAACATCACTTCCAGCTCCTGAATAAACCCATGACCCAGGAGTGTTACATAAGTCACCACGGACCCCATTATATCATTACAGATGCATTGCGACTGTAAGTAGTAATATAAGACTGCATGTCGGCATTTGATATAATCTGTTTCATCTCTACTGATGTACACATAATATATCCCAGAGCATTTCCACAAGAGTGGGCCTTTGAGCCACTCGCTACCATTGCAGCATAGGCCCTGCCAGTATAGACTGTATGAGATTAAAATGTTCGGTGTAAAATCTCCGTTAATGGAACAGAATGAGATGTGAATACCACACAGGAATGGTGGGAACAGCCAGGCATTGTCGATAGACCAAATAAAATCAGTAGGTTTTTTTTCTTTGGTATAAAGAGTCGAGTCTCGTGGAAGAGCGAGAACAGAATGTATCAAGGCACAACATAACAAAAGGAACAAGAGAAAGAGAAGGATGAAATGCCAATGGCAAGGCAGAGGGAGAAAATATAAAAAGATAGGCAGCAAGGGATGTATGCCTGGTGTTGGCTTCATGGTTAGGGTGGTGGGCTTGGGATTCCAGGATCCTGATTTCAAATTCCACTCGGCTGTTGAATTAATACCAGGTGGGGTTGACTCTGTCTGTCATCCTTCTGAGGTCGGCAAAAATGAGTGCCAGCTTGCTGGTGTCCTTTGTTGGAGTGGCGACCCGCCCAGGATTGCATCCAATAGCCAAGGAGTCTGCTTAGGCAGCACCAACGCTCTGTACAGAGTATGGTCCTGATGGATGGATGGAAGGGATGTGGGTGAAGATGAGGACTAGGGGAGAATGCAGAGGGTGGATATTATGGATACAGAGGCAAAATTTGGGTGGGGGTGGGGGAGTGGTTTTACGGATGTAGAAAAGATCATGGTTTTGGAAAGGGGATGATCTGATGGTGGTGAACAGCTGTCTTGAAGACATGGGGGGGCGTGGGGGAGATTTAGATTGAAGAAAATGTGAAAGTTGATTCCGCAGGTGGGAAAAAGAGGAACAAACGAGTGGAGGTGAGCAGTGATCCTGGATTTTGGGAGTTTTGCCAGAAGTGGATTGATGATGGATCATGTGTGCCCTGCAGATACTTAGGAGGGGGGTGGGGGGGGACAAAGCACGGAGTGGGCTCAGGGTGCAAAACCAGAAAGGAGGCAGAAGAAAACAGAGACCACTGATCTATCTGTGATGACAAATTGATAGGCCCATAGACTCAGCTTCATTTTGGGAAATTCCAATAATCTTGAAGGCCTTGGTTTCCACAGTGTCAAGTTGAGGAAGGTGTGAGGCAGAGGCACCAGCTCCAAGGGGAGAGCAGTACTTCATCAAGCTGCAGATGAAAGCTTTGTAGGTGGATAGCAGTTCAGGTGTGCCAAGGATGGACTTTGCATGCAGAGGATGCCCAGTCGGCAACTGGCTTTGGAGGCCAATATTGAATTGTGCTTTGCCCAAGAAATATCATGGCTGATAGTGAGATCCAAGAGTTTAAGTGAGTGAACTTCTTTGAGATGGTCGTTAAAAAAACATAGATGGGAGGGTTTGCCGTATAGTTCTTTCGCAGAGAGCAAGTGAGAGTATGAGATTGTCTGCATTAAAAGACATATTCCAAATTTTTGCCCAGCTTCTGATTCTGTGAAGGTCTAAAGAGAGGGAAGAGGCTGAAGCCTGTTGATCTGAAGAATAATGGATGTCACGGCAGAGGGTGGAATCGTCAGCCAATCGATAAAAGGGATTTTCCAGAGGGTCAGAGAGATCATTGACGACGATTAGGAATAGGACGGGGCCCAGAACACTGCCTTGGGGCACTCCATCCTTGAAATGGAGAGGAGATGAAAGAATTTTGTTGAGTGCTACACTTTGGCGACGGGAGTAGAGGAAGTCAGTAAGCCATGTGTGAAGTTGGCCTTGGATGCCATAGCAGAGAGTTTGAAGAGCAAGGCGGGATGTCAGACTGTATCAAAAGCACAAGATATATCTAGAGAGATGGCCCTGATCTCATGTCTGGAATTGAGGGTCTCCGTCATTGGTGGGAGAGTGGAAGGGGCATGCCCAAGGTAGAGTGACCTGTTCTGAATCCGAAATGATTAGCTGAGATGAGGTCATGAGGAGAAAGGGAATGATTTTATATGTCAACTGCGATGATGGATTCCATGACCTTGTTGATTGATTGGAAATTAGCTAAAAGGTCTGTAATTTAGGTGATCCAGTTTTGCACATTTTATATAATGCAGTGATGTTTGTTGATTCCCAAGCAGATGGAATATGATGTAGCACAAATGATAGGGTACAAATAGCAGAGAAAGGAAGTGCAAGAGTAGCAGTAGTTATAATTTTCAATGTACTTTGAAATGTTTCTGTTAACTACGAGGCATGGCAGTGGCATAAAATGCTCCTCATACAACCAGGTCAGTGTAGACGAGTTGTCTCTCCATCTATTGAGTGGTCCAGCTATTTTCCTGCACCTGGTTTGTAGAGTCCATTTGGCTCTGACCTTTGTCCACCTCAGGTCTTGTGTTCATGTGATGTGTCCAGCCCACTGGCATTTGTTGTTCAGAACTTTGTATCACATCAATCACCTTCATCTCTCCTCTTATCCTTTCATTCGTTTTTCTATTTTTGTGTTTATTGATAATATTTATTCATTATCTAAATGATTTTTTATTTATCGTTGCATGGCATGCCGGGCTGTTTCCAGTTTCTGAGCCACGTTTGTTGTCAAAAGCCATATTGTTTTTTGAGCATCAAGCCATGACCGGTCAGACATATTGGTTGAATAGTTTCCCTTCAGACAAAGGTGAGTGGTGCTTTTCATAACACTGTTAGTTATCCGATCGTATTCCATCCTAATGATATTCTTTGTTTAATTTTTAGGAATAGGTTGTGATGGGGGTTGTATCATCCATTTTCCACTAGATAGTTGGCACTGATTTATTTTTCCTGTTTCTGAGACTAATAACCTGGTGAAAGACCAATGGGCCGATAACACTGAGAATATTTGGAGTTTTGTGACAAATGATCAGCACGTTATACAGACGCTCTCTAAGGCACTGTTTTCAATGACTTCAAGAATTTTGGGGACTGTGCACCTCCCAAGCTGCCTAACTTAGAGGGGACATGTGACAACTCAAGTAAATCAAATGTTTCTTTCCGACCCACTCTTGTTACTTCAATGAACATCTGTAATGAACAAAGAGTCAAATGATTGGCAATCAAAAGATGAGAGTCAAATTGAGGCAGTCCATAATCCACGAGTCCCGGATATAACTGAGGCCTTTCCAAACTGGAATTGGGATGGAAAGGAGAGCACATGGCTCACTCTGAACTAATCCTGCCGAGCCGCTTGCGAGCTCAGCTTGCCTGCTGCTTGCACTAATTGGAGTTCTTATTAAGCTGTAGAGATTGGACTTGGTCACTTACTTGAACAAAAATGGACAATATCACCTTAATTAGTAAAGCCTGCGGAGTGTCTAAGTGCACCGGGCCTGTGACACGCAGACAGGCCTGTGCTCCTAATTCCATCCGGCTCAGACACCCAGGGCACATAATTGTTGAGCTTCACAGAACCGCGGGCCCACCCAGTTTGCCATTGAACATTACGCTTGGGAGCCAGCCAGCAAGGCCTGTAGCAGATGTGAAAAAAAGAAGAAAAAGCCTCCAATAAATGAGCTATAAGAGATGCATAAAAGGTTTAATATCCCAGACAGGATGGTGTAGAGGTACCACATTTACCTTGGAGCTGTCTAATCAGGGTTAGATTCCATATTTGACCATAAACAGTCAGATTGGAGCTTCACAAGCAGGGCGTTGCATCAGGGAGTGCATGGAATAATCACGTTAAACCGGGTGTCCCGTCTGCTAGCAATAGTCCGGCTATTATTCGATGAAGACTGAGGGAGTTTTTGCCGGCACCCTGAACAAATTCAAAATTCCTGCTCTGGCTGCCTCTGTGAAGACTGGAAAGCCAGCCCAATGTAAACTTTCAACAAGAATCCTGCTGCAGCACTGAACCTGCCTTCAGGCAGAGGACCGCAAGAGAGAGAGAGAGAGAGAGAGAGAGAGAGAGAGAGAGAGAGAGAGAGAGAGAGAGAGAGAGAGAGAGAGAGATAGAGATAGAGATAGAGATAGAGATAGAGATAGAGATAGAGATAGAGATAGAGATAGAGATAGAGATAGAGATAGAGATAGAGATAGAGATAGAGATAGAGATAGAGATAGAGATAGAGATATAGAGATAGATAAGGGTCGAATAAGTCTAAAAGGAATGTTGGAAGACAGTACATAATTTAGAATGACAGGACAATTATTCTAGCTTTTGTCAGCTTCTTAATTCATTGACTGTCTGTCTGTCTGTCTGTCTGTCTGTCTGTCAGTTTCTTTGTCTGTTTGTTTGTTTGTTTGTCAATCGCCTACAAGTCACAATTTTCAACCGATATGCACGAAACTTCACCAGATGGTTGAGTTCGTCATAAGTAAGAAGCCCATTGTTTTTGAGGTCAAAAGGTCAACATAGTCCAAAGGTCAACAAATCTGTCAGATTTCTAAAATCCTCAATTTTCATCCAATTGACTAGAAATCTGAACAGGATTTTCATATCAGCTTACTTAATTCAACCACCAATTATTTTTGAGGTCAACATTGGCCAAAAGGTCAACATAAGCCAAAGGTCAACAACTTAGGTGAGATTTCTAAAATTCTCAATTTTCATCCGATTGATTTTAAATTTGAAAAGGATTTATATTTCAGTTCACTGAATTCAACCGGCCAATTATATTTGAGGTCAACGTTGACCAAAAGGTCAACATAGGCCCAAGGTCAACAACTAAGGTGGTATTTCTAAAATCCTCAATTTTCATCCAATTGACTTGAAATTTGAAGAGAATTTGCATATTAGGTCACTGAAGTCAACCTGCCAATTATATTTGAGGTCAACATGGACCAAAGGTCAACATAGGCCGAATTGATGAAATTGTCAATTTTCATCTGCCTGACTTGAAATTTGAAGAGGAGTTGCATATTTGGTCATTATTGTTGGCCAACAGCAATTATTGTTGAGGTAAAATTTGTTTTATGGATTTTACAAGTATCCTGCTCTGGACAACATCTTTTTCTTGTTTGTCTGTTTGTTTGTTTGTCTGTCTGTGCGTGGAATATCTAAATAAGTTGCAGACAGATTCAGATGAAATTTGGTGGGCAGATTGGGTGTGTGACAAGGACAAACTGATTGGATTTTGGTGAAGATCCGAATACGGATCCGGCTGTGAGAATTTTTCAAGTGATTCTTCACCATTGAGAGATAGGGCCAAAAACGATATATAGCATGATATCTCAAAATAAAAAGTCATCGATGGATTCAGCCAAAACTTGGTGCACACATCGGGTGTGTGATGAGGCAGAATTGATTCAATTTTGGTGAAGATTCAAATCTTGCTCCAGATCCGACAATTTTTTCAGCGATTTTTAACCATTGAGTGATCGGGCTAAAACGATATACATTATAGCATGATATCTCAAAAAGTTATGGACGGATTCCGATGAAACTTCGTGGATGAGTTGGTTTGGTGACAATAACAAGCCAATTTATTGAGTTTTTAGTTCAGGTCCGAATCCAGATCCAGCCTATCAGTGGGATACAAAACATAAACTGATCAGCTTGGCGGAGGTATGCGGTCTACCGAGTGCTCTTCCAGTTTTAATTGCGAAGACTAGCATTGTTCGGAGATGGTGGGCAGGTATACAAATGGATAGAATCAACACAACGTCCATCTGAGTATATCAACTGCCTTGTGAAGCAAGGATAAGTTGAAGTTTCAGGCATTAACCCTCCTCTTTTGCTCCGATGAAGGGTCAACACCCAATGAAACGTCAGCTTCTTCTCACTTCCCAGGGTCGATCAGCATACTTTGATTGATTATTTGTTGATTCCATCCATTATTGTTGAGGGTTGCTTTGTGGCATTAGTATGTGAAGATATTCCTTCCAGATAAATGATTATATTTTTGATGCAGGTTCCTCCCATGTGTTTTATCTTCAAATGTGATTAGTCACTGTTTATGGGTGTTATCAATGAGAGGTGATGGCTTTAATAAAGTATTTGCTTTTACCTGTTGATTCCTCCTCTTTATTCATACTTACTCCATTGCCTTTAATTGTATTACATTTTCCTCTTCGTGTTTATCCCTATAGTTGACAATAATCCAGTCAATCTACTCGTATGTTTTAACCTCAAAAGGCAAAATAATTTTTTACTGTGCAACATGCAGTGGGGTATTGCCTCAATAATTAATACATCAAAAGTCCACAAAAGTCGAGGCTGCAGAAGTAGAAAAAAAAGACCTAATATCTTTTTTTTTTAATGACCTTAAATTAAATAAAAACACGAGCTGTATGGATGCTACAATGGAGTTTGTCTGTATCCAAACAAAGTGTGATGGAACAAGGCAGTTCTCACATTTGACCAGCCACCTTTTTTTGGAAAGCCCTGACAATCAACTCCAATGAACCGACGACTCGGAGGTTTCCACATAGAAATGAGCCTTCTGGGTTCCATTGCCCACGTTATGGCTTCGTCAGACCTCCATGGACTCCTTGAATCTGTATATGTTTCAAATGCAATTTGATACATGCTGAATGAGAGGTCTGTATCAACGGCAGTTAGAGGACACTTCTTGATAGACACAGCCCTCAATGCTATGTTATTACAAGTAATATAAACAATTTTTTTTAATTCAAAAAGGATGTAGGGATGTTACTCCAAAAAGTATGTAAACAAGGTAGGGATGGTGACGAGTAATAAGAACGTAATAAGAAAAAAGTGAATAAACAAGTAATAAGAACGTTTTCAAAAATGCAAAAGGATGGAGGGATTTTCCTCCAAAAAGTAGGGATGGTCACAAGAAATGATCATGTGAAACCATCCCTACATCTTTCTTTGAATAATGATTGTCCCTAGAAAACACAAAGTTATAAGAACGCGCGCACGCGACACACACACACACACACACACACACACACACACACACACACACACACACACACACACACACACACACAAAATGTTTTTTTTCTAGGGCCAGCCATTATTCAAAGAAAGATGTAGGGATGGTTTCACTTGATCATTTCTTGTGACCATCCCTACTTTTTGGAGGAAAATCCCTCCATCCTTTTGCATTTTTGAAAATGTTCTTATTACTTGTTTATTCACTTTTTTAAGAAATATATATCGATGTTTTACTCCTAATTTACAAATGTTGGAGTGCAAACTTTATAGTCGTTCTCACATTCTAATGGTACTGCACATACTTCATAGATGATTGAACATTCTAAATAGTATGTAGTATATAGAAATATGTGTGAGTTGTTCCTGTCACCGACTTCCTGATAATATTCCACTGTTAACCACACCCATATAGGTCTGATTGGCCCTCGGGAAAATGTGTATAGCGGTCCCACCCCCATAAGGCTGATTGACAGCTGTAGTCCCGGCCTCCCCTCTGATCCCTTCCTGTTCCTTTCCAAGTTTTGCATACTTTTCATGGAATCCTTTCAAGGTATTAAAATTACAATAGCCGAGGATGCTGCACAAAGTAAAACTCTGTCGGATGGTACCAGTCATTGTCATTGAGATAGGCAGCTCGGAAAGATGACGATGACTATGACGATGACGATGACGAAGAAGAACAAGAAGAAGATTGCCGGTTTTGACCGATCTCGTGTTTTTTTGCTATTTATTGCTTTTGCCATGGTCCGAAGTACTGACAAGTGATCCTTGCCTCGACAATCAGCTAAGCAGACCAGATACGCTCTCATATGTAGCCTAAACGACTTTTTAGAGAAGATACTCCAACTTTAGTTTTGTATATAGGAGATGGGGCCGACATTTATTTCCATGCCACCCCGACATAGAGTACTAGCACACTCTCTGATGGAAGATTTTGCATCCCACACCCCCTACCCATCCCAAACTTCCGCGACTGATTTTTCTTTTAACGCCTAAAACCTTTCCGGACACATCCCACATAAAACACACACACACACACACAACAATTTAAACCCACATATAATATTATATACTGCATTCTACTTTTTATTCAAGAGTATCTTACAGAAGGAAGACAGATGGGGGTGTTATTGATGAATCCTCTATTTTGATTTTCCATGAATCTTCTCTGGAGTTGCCAAAAAATGGAGTGTGGGATGATCGGTTGAGCCATTTGCTGAGTGCTGGCACCGGTCCTGACTGAAGAAAAGACATTTTCCAGCAATGTTCATGGCAGTATCATTTATAACGGACTCGTATATTTTACCGAGAATGGAAAGTAGCGATAATGGCCAATTGACTGGATATCTTTGTTTTTGTCTACTCGAGGGATATTGGTCATTTTCCAGGTGAAAGAATCATCAGGATAATTCAGTCATTCATACAGACACCTCAACAATAATTATTTAGAAATAATGGAATGCCACTTGATGATGTAACATGCAGGCGAAAGCTGAAGGTTTAGTCTTAGTAATTAACAGACGCAAATATGACAACTTAGTGGATTATTATTCTTTATCCACTCCTTCTTTAATGGTCAACATGTATTCACACCTTCTTGTGAGGTCGGCCATGGATTGTTTTGGGCCCGAGTCTTTCACGAACTGGCTGGCAAGGCCTGACATTCAACTGGAGCTGATTTTGTCAAGAAGTTGGAATTTATTCAGGGCGACAGCGATGACTCATTCACCCTTTGCGAAAGACAACGTGGGATCTTTAAAATTCATCAACGAATGCGAGCAGACAGGATACCCGGCTTCACGTCTTTGACCCCGCTTAGTGCCAATCCGACCATTTATGATTGGGTCGGGAATCAAACCAAGACGAGACAGCTGAAAGCTAAGTGTGCTTTGCGACAGGATATCATTTTTATCCACCCACAAAACCATTTTTTATATTGGCTTTTTTTTTTGAGCACATGGAATTTTATTCAGTTCCCATGGAGATGGAAAATGATAAATCACATAAATGTATTTTCATTCCTACAAGGTGACAGCAATGGTCATTCATTTTTCGTTTTCTTTTGAAAGAAATCACATTTTCCAAAGAATTAAGATTCGAGTAAAATTGAATTTTTCTGTCTTTATTTACCTCAATGTTTACTTGTTTATAGATAGATATTATGGTCCTAAGACTACAAAATATGTGACTTGCAGATAATTAGCACCCACCACCGTTGATGGTAGTGGTATTACAAATCATCTTCCTTTATATTATGATGAGCAAGAACTTTGGGGGATAATTTAATATTACCCTCCACATAGCTACGCACTGTCAATTGATTTAAAAATAAAATGCAAATGAAAACGAACTTTTTTCAAATTTCTCCAAATTTTTTTGACCTAAAACACTCCCAGGCACTCATTTATGAACCCCTGAATGTTTCACGAAGATACGTTCAGCCATTTCTGAGAAAAGTGATGACACACACACACACACACACACACACACACACACACACACACACACACACACACACACACCTTTCTTATCGTGTAGGTATGGAGTAAAATTTTTTAAAAAGTCCAAGGAACTGTCCGTAGAACTCGGAGATAGAATTGTGAGGAGGAATGGATCTGGGGAAGGGTATAAAACAATTCATAGAATGTTAAAAGTTCCCAAGAGCAGAGTGAGCTCCATCATTAGGAAATGGAAAGAATACGGAACGACCCAGACTCTTCCTAGAGCTGGCCGCCTGACCAAACTGACCAACTGGGCAAGAAGGGCTGTGGTCAAGGTCACCAAGAACCCAATGACCACTCAAACAGAACTACAGAGTTCCTTGGTTGAGATGGGAGAACCTGCCAGAAGGACAATAATCTATGCAGCACTTTACAAATCTAGGCTTTATGGGAGAGTGACCTAATGTAAGCCACTCCTGAGAAAAAAGACACATGACAGCACACCTGGAGTTTGCAAAAGGCACGAGAAAGACTCAGAGAGCATGAGGTAAAAGATTCTGTTGTTTGATGAGTTTAAAATTGAACTCTTTGGCCTGAATGCAAAGTGCTGCGTCTGGCGAAAACCGAGCACAGCTCATCACCCGTCTAACACCATCCCTACCGTGAAGCATGGTGGTGGTGGCGTCATGCTGTGGGAATGCTTTTTAGTGGCAGGGACTGGGAGACTTGTAAGGATAGAGAGAGCAATGAATGGAGCCAAATACAGGCAAATCCTTGAAGAGAACCTGCTTCAGAGTGCAAAAGACTTTTGACTGCGGCAAACATTTAGGTTCCAACAAGAGAGTGACCCCAAACATACAGCCAAAGCAACACTGGAATGGTTTCAGAACAATAATGTGAAAGTCCTTGAGTGGCCCAGCCAAAGCCAAGACTTGAATCCCATTGAGAATCTGTGGAAAGACTTGAAGATTGCCATTCGCTGACACTCCCCATCAAACTTGATGGAGCTTGAGCAAATCTGCACAGAAGAATGGGAAAAAAATCCCCAAATCCAGATGTCGAAAGCTGATACAGACATACCCAAGAAGACTCGAAGCTGCAATCGCTGCCAAAGGCACTTCTACGAAGTATTGACTCATGGGTTGAATATTAATTGATGCAAGACATTTCAGCTTTTCATTTTAAATTCATTTGTAAAAAATTCTAAAATCATATTTTCACTTTGACATGATGGGGTATTTCGTGTAGTTCGGTGACAAAAAATTTAGATTTAATATATTTTATTTTCAGGCTGTAATACAAAGATGTGAGTTATCGCTGCCACCATGAACAGAAATATAAATTCCTGCCCCATATCACCAGTCGAATGGCAGGCCTGGCCAGTCAGTTTGTGAAAGACTTGGCCAAGAAAAAAAACGTTCCCAAGGTGGAAATAATTGTGGCTATTAAAGTAGTAACTAGAACTGCCACTCGTAGAATGCATACCTCCACCACATTGCCTGATCCAGTATAGCATATGGGGCCAAATATATATTTGAAATATCATGCCATACATCGTTTTTGGCCCACTCTGTCAATGGTGAAGAATCACTTTTGGAATTAAAAAAATTATTCTCGTATCCGGATCTGGATTCTGATCTTCACCAAAATCGAATCAATTCGTCCTTGTCGCACAAGTTTCTGTTTTTACCAAGTTTCGTCCAAGCCTGTCGACAACTTTTTTAGATATCATGCTATATATCATTTTTGGCCCTATCTCTCAATGGGGAAGAATCACTTAAAAAATTCTAGTTATCGGATCCGGACCCAGATCTTCTCCAAAATCTAATCAGTTCGTCCTTGTCACACACCAAACCCGCCTACCCAATTTCATCCGAATCCGTCTACAACGTTTTGAGATATCCTGCATACAAACAGACAAACAAACAAAAGACAGAAAGTGGTGAAAACATAACCTCCTTTCACCTTCATGGTGGATGTAATCATAGTTGCAGATTTATCGAGGAATATCTCTCACTCATCTTGCACGTACGTACATTAAAACAAAATTAAAGATGACGTTTCTTAGACCATTTCCAAGAATTTTCTGAATGCCCGACCTGTAGCATTCCTATCGGAAGCTCTGGATCTTCCGACGTGCAAGGGTTCCTTCCGTTTTCCAACAGCAGACATCTCGCCACATGATCCATCAAAGTAAAGCCTCAAACAGCACACACTGAGTCGACCCTTTTCTGAGGCCAAAGGTTAAATAACTGACCCTAACAAGGGACCATTAAAAGGATTTTTTCCCTCTCTCTCTCTCTCTTAGAGTAATCACAACAAACTAAGCATACACAAATACTTCCCTGTTGAACAATTGAGATGAAGCACCTTTATCGAGTGTTATTCAAAATAAAAGCTTGAAATGATACAGAAGGAAAGGTAAAAGGGAGGTGGTTGTTGTTTATGTTGTTATTGTTGATGATGATGATGTTGATGTATTAAATATTGAATAAAACTCATTAATGTATCTGTTTTTCACGATTCTGTTTATAAGTATTTTGCGCATATCGATATTGAAGCTCCTTACATCTTGGAGTTATTAGCTCATAGAGTATAAAATGGTTATAGAAGCACGCCAACAAAACATTTCAATAGCGTCAAGAAATGAAAGCCGAATCAAGAGAATAAATAACTCAAATTTTGGGGTGAGGTCACATCTCAAAATAAGTCAGAAAATAGGTCACATCGAATCAATGCTATTTCTACTTTTAGAAAATAAACCTTTGCCCTCATATGAAATTCCACGGAAATTATTAAATCGCAGATACTTAAATGTCAACAATAGCAGTGACAAACAAATTTGTCATTAAAAAATTTAATTCAAATCAAATGGGAAACCAAATAAAATAGGCACTGCATTGGAGTCATCAGAAGGAATCCGAACAAACATAAAGCAAAGATTAAGTCATCAGGAGGAACCAGGATAGGATTCAGGTTTCAACTGTTATTCCTCTACCCTCAAACCCATCCAAGCACAGCCAAATGAACCTTATTTAAAAAAAAACAATGAAAAATAACCCATATTAAAAAAAAAATTATTCTGGCTGCCAAACCATGTGTCTGGTTGGATTGAAATGAAAACATATATTCCCCATCACTACCAGATCATCATGTTGAAGCTTCACGTCGATTGATGAAGTGGTTCAAGAGAGAGAATTAAAATATATATTTCCTTCAAACCAATATAGCTGCCAAACCATGTGACCTCTCAATTATATTCATGAACACCCTGGTATCCCCAAGGTTTGGGAACACGTGTGTGAAGTTTCGCCTCGATCTGTCCAGCTGTTCTGGAGAAGAAGAATTTTTACGGTTTTAGTGCAAGTCCAATGTGGCTGCCAAACCATGTAACATATGACATCATAAGTGGATAAGTGGAACTTTTCGTTCCCCATGGATAGGTGGTCATACCTGTAAATTTTCCCCTTGATCTGTTCAGTTTTTTTTGATCCTCAAAATTTTTTTGTACTGATTGGATGTAGCATTCCACGTATGCAATTATGATGTCATAACGAAGTCACCTATGACGTCATCAAGAAAAATCACACTTTTTTCCCCATGGACAGTACTTGACAGGTGCCAACTTTCAGTTTTTTTTTCCATGGAGCGGTTTGAGATAGAGGTCCAACATTTCTCCTTTTTTCCAACATGGCTGCCGCACTACATGACCTATGACATCATAATTATTATTAAAACATTCTACATGAGTAGTCGCTCCGAAGGTGAAAATTGTGTCAATTCGACAAGCGGTTCCAGAGAAAATGGAATAACAAAATTCATACGTGCGTACGCATGCACGTACGGGACTGATTGCTTAATCCTGCTTTTCGCTTCACGAGCGCAGGCTAACTAGAGCGTTCATAGAACACAATACCCCGCGTAGTGCTGAAGTATATATATACAGGAGGGCCTTACCGTTCACAGGGGTTACGTTCTTCAAAATCCACGTGAACTGCAAATCCGCCAACTTATGGGGTAATGGGGAAAATAGGGTTAGGGACTTGAACTTTAAAATTTGCCCAAACTGTACCCTTAATGAACATTGTTTTTGTTTTTGTTTTTGTGTTATTCATTTTCATGAAGAGAAGAGTTATTAAGAACATAAAATAAATTTTATTTTCTTGAGTTATTAAAATTTCGTCTGCAGCCTGTGGTTGCTGGATGCGTCAACACTAGAGTGCAACTGTGCTGCTGATGCAGTGCCCCTGTTTCCAGTAAGATGATGTTCATTTTGCCGACCTTGGAGGGATGACAGGCTAAGTCGACCCACCTGGTGTTATTTAATTGCACAACAGGGGCCCAAACTCAAGACCCTAAGATCTTCAGCCAGCCACCTTAACTGTTAAAACACCAGGCTTATTTCCTTGCATGAAGAACATCAAATAAAGTTTATTTTCTTGTCTTATTAAGATCATCAAACTTACCTTCAATAATAATGATGATGAACTTGATTCAATAATGCAACCGCGATGTTGATGATGGTGACCATAAAGACGAGTTGATGGAGATGATGGTACATACTTGTTACGGCCACCTCCTCTTTACTTCAAAAAACACGCCATGCCCTCTAATGTATATATTGATATATACAGTGGGGAGAACAAGTGTTTGATACACTGCCGATTTTGCAGGTTTTCCCACTTACAAAGCACGTGGAGGTCTGTAATTTTTATCAGAGGTACGCTTCAACTGTGAAAGACGGAATCTAAAACAAAAATCCTGAAAATCACATTGTATGATTTTTAAATAATTAATTTGCATTTTATTGCATGAAATTAGTATTTGATCACACACCAACCAGTAAGAATTCTGGCTCTCACAGACCTGTTAGTTTTGTCTTGAAGAAGCCCTCCCATTCTCCACTCATTACCTGTATTAACTGCACCTGTTTGAACTCGTTATCTGCATAAAAGACAGCTGTCCACACTCAATCAATCAGACTCCAACCTCTCCACAATGGGTAAGACCAGAGAGCTATCTAAGGACATCAGGGTCAAAATTGTAGACTTGCACAAGGCTGGGATGGGCTACAGAACAATAGGCAAGCAGCTTGGTGAGAAGGCAACAACTGTTGGCGCAACTATTAGAAAATGGAAGAAGTTCAAGATAACAGTCAATCTCCCTCGGTCTGGGGCTCCATGCAAGATCTCACCTCGTGGAGCCTCAATGATCATGAGAAAGGTGAGGGATCAGCCCAGAACTACACGGCAGGACCTGGTCAATGACCTGAAGAGAGCAGGGACCACAGTATCAAAGAAAACCATAAGTAACACACTACGCCGTCATGGATTAAAATCCTGTAGCGCACGCAAGGTCCCTCTGCTCAAGCCAGCACATGTCCAGGCCCGTCTGAAGTTTGCCAATGACCATCTGGATGATCCAGAGGAGGAATGGGAGAAGGTCATGTGGTCTGATGAGACCAAGATAGAGCTTTTTGGTTTAAACTCCACTCGCCGTGTTTGGAGGAAGAAGAAGGATGAGTACAACCCCAAGAACACCATCCCAACTGTGAAGCATGGAGGTGGAAACATCATTCTTTGGGGATGCTTTTCTGCACAGGGGACAGGACGACTGCACCGTATTGAGGGGAGGATGGATGGGGCCATGTATCGCGAGATCTTGGCCAACAACCTCCTTCCCTCAACAAGAGCATTGAAGATGGGGCGTGGCTGGGTCTTTCAGCATGACAACGACCCGAAACACACAGCCAGGGCAACTAAGGAGTGGCGCCAGAAGAAGCATCTCAAGGTCCTGGAGTGGCCTCGCCAGACTCAGACTTAACCCAATAGAAAATCTTTGGAGGGAGCTGAAAGTCTGTGTTGCCCAGCGACAGCCCCGAAACCTGAAGGATCTGGAGAATATCTATATGGACGAGTGGGCCAAAATCGCTGCTGCAGTCTGTGCAAACCTGGTTAAGAACTACAGGAAACGTCTGATCTCTGTAATTGCAAACAAAGGTTTCTGTTCCAAATATTAAGTTCTGTTTTTCTGATGTATCAAATACTTATTTCATGCAATAAAATGCAAATTAATTATTTAAAAATCATACAATGTGATTTTCAGGATTTTTGTTTTAGATTCCGTCTTTCACAGTTGAAGTGTAGCTATGATAAAAATTACAGACCTCTACGTGCTTTGTAAGTGCGAAAACCTGCAAAATCGGCAGTGTATCAAATACTTGTTCTCCCCACTGTAGCAGGGTACTTGGAAGTATTATGAAGGCGATTTCTTTCATACAGTCTTCACACATAAAATTAAACAAAGGTTTAAAGAGATTTAAAGGCGTATAAATAAAATTAATTCCTGGTTTTACTGCCATTTTACCCAGTGTTTATTACATCAGCCCATCTCACACCTTACATTAGTTATTCATGTCTGTAGTATGTGTCCATTATGACGTCCTATGTGTCCCTTCTTTCTTTGTGCTGGTGGAGGGTTAAGCCCGGAACGTTAACTCCTCGTTTATTTACGGCGGATCAATTACCATTTGAGGTAATTTAAAAGGTTAAGGGAATTTGTTACCTCTGCCACTGAAGGTGAAGGAGGTTATGTTTTCACCCCTTTCTGTTTGTTTGTTTGTTTGTCTGTTTGTTTGTGATTGTTTGTGTGCAGGATATCTCAAAAGGTTGTGGACGGATCCTGATGAAATTTTGTAGGCAGGTTGGGGGTGTGACAAGGATGAACTCATAAGGTTTTGTGGAAGATCTGGATCTGGATCTGATGACTAGAATTTTGAAAGTGATTCTTCACCATTGAGAGATTGGACCAAAAATGATATATAGCACGATATCTCAAAAAGTTGTGGACGGATTCGGATGAAACTTGGTGGACAGGTTAGGTGTGTCGCAAGGATGAATTGACTCGATTTTGCTGAAGATCTGAATCCGGATCTGGATATGAGAATTATATAATTTTAAAAGTGATTCTTTACCATTGAGAGATCTGGCCAAAAACGATGATACAGCATGATATTTCAAAAATTTATTGGCCCAGATATATTGTCGTGGATCAGACCGGGCGTAGTGGCGTGCGCCTGTAATCCGGCTACTCGGAAGGTTGGGTTGGAGGATCGCTTGAGGACGAGAGCTCTGCGCTGGGCCGCGCTATGAGAGGGTGTAGGGCAGCCTGGAATCATGGTGAAACCCAATCCTTATCCCTGTGTCGTAAGAGGCGACCAGGGTTGCATCAGGAAGGGCATCCAGCGTAAAACCAATGCCAATCAGTGTGCGGATCATAACGGATGATCCGCTGTGGCGACCCCTAACGGGAGCAGCCGAAAGACGAACAACAACATATCCTCGTGGATCAGGCGTTACGTGGCAGAGATATGCGCTCTACCGAGCGGTATGCGCTCTACATACTTATAGTTTCATTTGTTTTGTCCATTATGATGTCCTTAAAAACAACAACTTTCCTGTTTGGAATAATTTTCAATTTCATTTCACTCCCAGGCAGGCAGACGGAGTAAAAAATATTATCTCACTCCTCTGCGCATGTGCGAAAGTGATGAATTCTGAGTCAATGTACGACAAAACGAAACATGTGTCTTTCTATTCATGTTCCAATTCGTGTTCAAAATATAGCATTCAATATAAATAGGCTGTTCCTCGATCATAAACTGATGGGATGGATGGACGGACAGACAGACATGAACCAATTGCTTAACCCCGCTTTTTGCTTCTCATACATGGGGTAACTAGAATGTCACTCGGTAGAGCGCATACTTCTGCCAAGCTGAACAGTTTACGTTTTGCATCCCACTGATAGGCCAGATTTGTATCCGGATCTGAACCAAAATCGAATCGGCTTGTTCATGTGGCCTACCTAACTCATCCTCCTAGTTTTGTCATAATCCGTTCACAACTTTTTGAAATATCATGCTATGTACCGTTCGTTTTTGGCCATATCTCTCAATTATGAAGAAGCACTTCAAAAATTAAAAAATTCTCGCATCTGGATCTTCAGAAAAATGTCATTAATTCGTCCTTATCACACACCCGACCTGTCCACCAAGTTTGTCCAAATCCATCCATAACTTTTTGACATATTCTGCTCACAGACAGGGGTGAATACATAACATCCGTTCAACTTCGGTGGAAGAGGCAATGAGGTGGAACAGAAACACAGTCATTGTTGATTTAAAGAGAAAAAGGTTTCTCAAAAAACGTCTTTGGACTCAATAATCTCACACCTTGTTGCGTTAACGTTATCTGAAGGGTTTCAAAAACTTTCCCTTCTTGGCAAACAGGATATGGACAAAACAATATGTGTATATATATATATATATATATATATATATATATATATATATATATATATATATATATATATATGTATATATATGTATATATATATGTGTGTGTGTGTGTGTATAAATGCGCCCTGCTAATGGCACATAATTGACTGCAATCTGGCGATCTTCTGCAGTACCTACCCTCAAACGGCCTGGAGCTTACGGGACAGATGAGCGATCAGGATCAGCTGTCAAGGGGTTCCTCTCTCCCCGAAACCTCCGCATAAACCTTCACGACCCTCTCCCTGCTCCATCGCCACCACTCTCGTGAAGCCCCTTCCTGCATCTCTCTCAACAGGGTGAGAACAGCAAAGCTGGTTGGACACAGCTGTTACGGGAAAGACCAAAGGAGGATTAATAGGAGGCCAGAAGGCACTGGGGAAGGCCAGAATGACAGATCCACCATTGTGTTCCGTCAGTGACGTGGTCATAATTGCTCTCAGAATGGATGTACAAACCGGTGTTTTTTACCCAGAATAAATGAAACAGGATCCCATTTACCTGCACCAGTAACTTGGCTTTTCATGCCCACTAAAGAGCACAATGACTTAACCTCACACCACGTGAGCCATAAAACCTTCAGGTGATGATACTAACAATACTCAAAGTTCACATACATGTCATTCAACGGCAAGAAAGAGTTCAAACAGCTTCCACAACTCCCATCTTTAACCTACAAGAGTGCACACCTTACAATAATTGAAAGTTATTTGGAAATAAGTGAGAACCAACTGATCTATATTTTTGTGTAGGCCTAAGTGGTGTTTGTGGCAGCCTTCCGGGCACATTCACATGGCATTTACTGCTTCCATCAATACTTTGATCATTTGTCGTTTTTTATTATACACTGTAAGGTAGGACAAGATGCCCCTGGTTGGAAAGATGGGTCAAGACCCCTCCCCACCCTTGCCCGTTCCTTCAGCCAACCCTTGTCAGATATATGTTCACGTGTCCTGAACGTCCACAACAGATGGCTCTCTGGTTGACGGTATAGCGGGCAATTATGAAAAAGTTCAGTGTACTGAATGATTGGAACAATCAAGTAGGGTTGGTAGAGGGGTCTCTGTAGTACCGAATCAACTCCTGGGAAAGGCTTGCGGTCGGTAGTTTGCCGTTGCCTTCCGAACAGTTGTTCAAGGTAAGACTTTGAAATTTTCCCAGAGTGCCAGCAATAACTCACTTACTCTCCCCAACTGAGATCATTGGATCTTTTAAGGTCCAGCAACAACCAGTGGGGTCATTCAAATCCTCAAGCCATCCTTCTAACGAGCAGCACACACATTGATGCCTCACCCTACATGCAAAACAACTGGATTGAGGTTTATAGCTGGGTCAAGGTTCAAACTCAGGATAGACAGCTCTTAGGCAAGTGTGCATCCCTCTATGATTTCCTGCCAAACCATAAAGAAATAGTTTTTTTTTAATGAAAAAAAACGTTCAAGGATTTCAAATGTTATTCTCATCCGAAAACGCGAAGAACGACCCAGATAATCTGTACAAGTCTGAAATAATGAATCTCAAAGTTCTTTTTCAACTTGCCAAAATGCATGTGTTGTTAACTCGGTACGTATGGTTCAAAAGGCTCCAAGCAGAGCCAGAACACTTGATGGATGACCTTAACGTCATGGCCGAGCTATGACGCTCTATATAAGACGCTAAAGTCGAAGACGCATGAAGTGTTTTCTAGCATCAGATGAGCATCATGACAGTTGGGGTGAGACATGAAGGAAATTCTTCTGCTGGAAACATTTGTAAAAAAAAAAAATTAAAAAACATCATTTGAACCTCCAAGTTTCAAACCTCAGCAAGATTTGCACCACCAAAACCAGATCCCAGAGATTCCACAGCTTATTCGAACAAAGCAGTCTCGGACCCGTCAGCCGACATCACCCACCAAACAGGCAATTTGCTGGAAAGAAGAAAAGCCTCCCTTCCCCATTTCTTAAAGTAATGGCCGTTGACCTCCTTCGACAAAACAAACACCGGCAGCAAGCAATAAGGGCACAACGTTTTCTCACTATCTTCCCATTCATCGGCTCCAGCGGATTCCAAGGTCAAAATGCCTCATCCTATACAGGGGTGATAAAACCGATGTGTCGAGGAAAAGGGAGAGTCCCAAGACCGTCCTTTTTCATTAAAAGGCGCTTGGATGAGTCGCCATCTGCCTCTGGAACGGTGGACGTGAACCGGAACGGCAACTGATGGATTGAGGTTGAATGTTGAAAGGGCCAGGCTTGCTCATGGCACTTTCCTTTACAAGATTCCGCGCAATGGCAGGAAACGGCGACTCCACTCTCTTCCATTGCATCTCCCTGCACTTCAAAACATTAATTTGCCCTCTTGCTGTCCTGGTTACGACCCAACCCTTCCCCCACTTCAACATCTTGAGGACGAGGGAAGGGGTAGACCTAGTGAGGTGGGGTTTGCCGGCTTCTTGTCCTCCTCCATGGCTTCGTTTTGAGAGATCAAAGTAAACTTCTTCATGACTATCTAGGTCATGCATTTGGTGGAAATGTAATAATTTAATAAAACTACTCAGGGACCCATTTTTGTTCGTTTGTGTGCCCAAGATTGTCAGCAAATGAACAAGCTAGAGGTATTCAAACTGTTGTCAAACTGTATCTCAGAGGTTTACATAGCATCATTCAACTGAACTGAGAAAGCTTTTGCCACAAAGACGAAGGCTCGGAAGGTTTCAGCTACCCACAGGGCATCCTTTATCAGGTCCAACCACGTATAGTAGGCTCTTCGGACTCATTTATCCCAGACTTCAACGGTCAGCGGGACTGGGAAGCTGGCCGTGCAGTTGCATTTACATTTACTTTGAACCGCAATAAACCGGTCGTTAAGCAGTGGAATTCAGTCGCCTAGATACCCAGTCCTGAGAAGGATTTGGCAAAGCCGGAAGGTGGGAGTTGGGACGGATGAGGGGGAATGAGTACATGATCACATTGATGTCATCATGCTTGAAGATTCCAACAAGGAGAAAAAAAAATGACAGGCATGGATCACATGTAGACGTAGTACCAAGCTCGGTGAGCACTCGGGCCCTGGTTGCGCTACGTATAGTCTGGATGAGTCCCATGCAGTGTCAGTTTCATTCAAGCAGAGGTAATGGAGCTGTGAGGGTTAAAACTTTCTCAAGAATTGAAATTGCAAGGCGGAAAATTGATTGGCGTTTTGATGCAGGGAGAAGGTTAAAATCATGAATAAACCCAAAAAGGAATAAAACCAAATCAACGGAGTGGGTCTGACACAAAAATGAATGTTTTACAGCCTGGTTGATTCCATGGTGAGACAGAGCCCAGCCACAATGGGAGTTTGGCTTCATTCTGTGGAAGATCTTCACCCTCACCCTTAGCCAGGGGTAGGTTATCACATTGGGGACGTCTCCTTATTACACCGTGCTTTGAGAAAATGGTAGGATTTTTGATGCACACCTTGCTTTACTCCAAAGCCGCACACACCTGCTCTCTTCTCTTGACCCCCACTTACCGAACCTCATCACTCCAGATCCTCATACTTGCCTTATTTTTTGTCATTTTTAAAATTCTCGAAGACAAAAGAAAACGTCAAATTTTTCTTTTATATCAAAACCAAATTGTGGGCAGCTATTAAATGACTGTGATTGACAGGAGCAATTTTTGGCGGTGATTGTTTGATATAAAATGTTTTAACTATTCAGGTATAAGGTGGCATGGAGGATTCATCTTTCAGTGGCGTGATGGAGGAGGGAATAGGTGGGAGATATTTCAAACACAGGGATTGGTTTACGTAGATTACGCGAGGGAGAAATTAAATAATGTTTGTCCTCTGAGGGACAGGAACTGCGGGTACAACAAAGTGGGACTGAGCTCATTGCGGCTGCTCGAGCTTACACCGAAGCTGCTCCTGGAGCATGATCTTGAACCAAAATGTAAATGTAAAAACAAAGAAGAGAAAACATCATTGTCATGTGTGTGCTCAACAAATAAACACATTCATTTTTCAAATTCACAACGAGCAAAAATTATCATCAATCGGACAGCTTGGCTCCGGACGTGTCCGGGCCGTATTTATGTCTGGACTGGAGTTTGTCACCAGATGGGAGTTTGTCTCCCTACTTGTCCAGACAGGAGTTTGTCTCTGGATGGAAGTTTGCCTCCAGACACGTCCAGACGGGAGTTTGTCTTCGGATGTGTCTGAGCAGTGTTTGTGTCTCGACAGCTTGGCTCCGAATGCATCCGGCGGTGTTTGTCTCTGGGCCGTGTTTATCATTTGGATTTCAGAAAATGGTTAGAAAATGGATTTCAGACATTATTTTGTTTCCATCTTCACTGTTATTATATGGTGAATCATTTTGATGAGACAGTATGAATCATAATTCACGCTTTATCACACATCTGCCTTCCCTTCCTCTCTCACCTCACACTGTCTTCCCTTCCGCCGCTCCTCCACCCTCCTCTCTCTTTTCCCCTCCAGCTCTTCACTCTTCCTCCTCTCTCTCCCCACCCCTCTCTCCCTCTTACACCCACTTTTTCTCCTTACCCACTTCAGTACTCCCGTCAGCAAAGTGACGGGTGGTATCTGCGAGTTGGTAATAAAAGCGCGCACAGCAGGTAGTGACAGAGCAGATGTCCGGGACAAACTGAGCAGAAAGCTGTGGAGCTTATAAGGGAAGGCTGCTCATCAAACACTGCTCATGCTGAGGGAAACTACGCCTCACCTCGTCAGTCAGGCCTCTCCTCCTCCTCAAGGGCATCGCTGTGCATGGATCAGAGGGCCCATCTCGAGCCGCGAATGGGCCCCGTTCCCAAATGCAGTTCACCTCATCTCCACCAGCTCTGTTGGGTTTGGCACCAACTCTCTTCTGTCTTGTCCACTTTCTTTCTCTCGTGGTGTGTCTGAGGCCTTAAGAACACAGGATAATTAAGGATCCCGATCGCTTGTTGGTACCACGGGCAATTATTCAGTGGTGGGGTAATGGGATTGTTACTTACGAAATGTAAAGATTTCGTAAGTATATTGATGACTTCCGTCCTCTGTTTGTGTGTTTGTTTGTAGGCACGATAACTAGAGAACGGAAGAAGCTACCAATGTCAAATTACACCACGTGATTCAGGAGGGTGATGGCTAGCGCTGATTAGATTTTGGTCAAAATCGGTCAAAGGTCAAGGTCACAGTGAGGTCAAACATTCGATTTTTGATGTTTTTGTACAGAATCATCGTAGAAACTTCTGCTTTGGCGTCGCTACCTTCTCTAGAGACAGGTTTTATTAGACAAGGTCAGAGGTCAGGTTGACAATTTCGTAAGTACCAGTCTATGACTGCTTGTTTGTTTGTTGCATCATTTATTTATTGTGTTGCTTCTTTTGTTTCCTTCCCCAGTACCATTATTTCTTCTGACTTAATGAATGGACTTGGTCTTGGGGTGAGTTTTGGTTGTGCTATATATATATATATATATATATATATATATATATATATATATATATATATATATATATATATATATATATATATATATATATATATATATATATATATATATATATATATATATATATCTTCTTCTTCATCTTTCAGCTGCTCCCGTTAGGGGTCGCCACAGCGGATCATCAGTCTCCATTTCGCTCTATCCTCCACATCTTCCATTGACACTCCAACCACCCGCATGTCCGCCCTCAACGCATCCATGAACCTCTTCTTTGGCCTTCCTCTTCTCCTCCTACCTGGCGGCTCCATCCTCAGCATCCTTCCCCCTCTCCCACTGCCTCTGGACCCACCTTCCCCGTCTCCTCCTCCTTCGTCCAGCAGTAGCACAATTTACACCGGTACCCTGCTGACCAACGGTCCCGGTGGTGGTCGTTGGTAACCCGGGCCTCGACCGATCTGGTAAGGAAATCCGTTTTATTGTCCGCATAATGATTTGGCATAGGTTTTTACACCGGATGCCCTTCCTGACGCAACCCTGGTCGCTTCATACGACACACAGGGATTATATATATATATAAAAGCCGGTAGGCGGTGATGGGTCGCCGAGCATGGACACGATAAGATATAGAGCAAAATGGATGTCATATAGCGGATAGGGAATCACCTTAAGATTATGCATATCAAATCTCATCCAGTTCCATCTACTGATAACTACTCGGTATCCATTTGAATGAAAAGTACAGAAAATGCGGTTTGAAATCAGAAATCCCCAAAGTTTGAGGGGTGCCATGGGTGAACAAAGATCTGAATCGAAAATCCGGCTCGATAATTTGTGCACAACGTATTCCAGACGATTAGTGTGAATTTTCATGACTATCCGACCATAACCCCAGGAGGAGTAGCATTTGGCACGAAGGCACCTCCAGCTGTCGTATATTATCGATTTTTGCACTAATTGACCTTTGACCCCTGACCTAAGCGAAATCGGTCAATACGTCCTGTGGCAAAGTTGTAGTACTCATCGAGTACCATGAACCTGCAAAGTTTAATTCGTATCGATGCACTCTCCTGGTAGCTAGGGTCCCTTCAATTTTTGCCAATTTTCACGCATACTCTAATTGTAGGGGGTGCTGCGGGTAAAGTATTCCATATATCACAAAAACTGGAATATATTTGATAGAGCATCACCTGTAGATCATTCGTGCGAAATTTCATAACCCGACGTGGGATAATGGCTTTCGGAATTGGTTTCGCGTGAACGGTACCGATTTTGAAGGTTTTTCGGTTGTTGCTTGGGAACCAAAGCATCCCGAGCAACCATCACGATTTCCAAAGCAATAGGTCATAAGATGTACCTACCATCCGAGTTTGGTCAAAATCCGCCCACGTTTACTACCAATTATGCTGATGGCAAACGAACAAACATCCAAACAAACAGATAGCATTACTGACAATAATGGTCACCTATTTCAGTGACACAATATATATATATATATATATATATATATATATATATATATATATATATATATATATATATATATATATATATATATATATATATATACATATACATATACATATATAATAAATAATTTTACCTCCTCTTGACGAAAGGCTTTACACAGTAGGGTATTTAACGTACACCAAGTGATGGAAGACAGGTTTCTGGCTTGATGTCCTTCCAAAGGATGATGCACATGTTGATGAATCAGCCTGCTTGTGAAATATCGAGATGACAGTTTATGGCTGGGTCGGGATTCTAACCCAGACCAGATCACTCAAAGATGAGTGCACATAGAGCAGAATTAATGCGGAACAGTACGTACACCAAAAGTTGAAAGCACATTCAAAATTCATCAGGAATTAGCAATAACTGGTAGGCAAGGGATGTCCAGTCAACGAGATCAGAGTAAGTAGACGAGGCTCATGCAGTCAGAAAGCAGACAGGTTCACTGAGTCAGAAAGGCTCGTGCGCAGATGTAGTTTTTCGATCAAACAACACTCATTTAATTATTTTCTTTGTTTGTCGCCATCCGTTGAAACAACCTGATTGAAACTTAAAATTCAGCATTTTGGTGAAAAAGGACTTGATTTTAGCCTTCAATGAGCTCCAAAGGTTTCATCCATCCACTGATGGAGAACTGCTCTCACCTCTGGGCTGGTACTCCTGCCTCACACCAAGCTCGGCTTCACGCAGTAAAAACAAAGGCTTTTTTCGGATCATTGGTATCTTCCATGATGAAGCTGAGTTTTTGGGTCTCTCAATCTCTCATTGCAGGCAGGTCGGTGGTCTTTCTGTCTTCTACCGTCTCCTCTCCAGACTTTCCCCTTCTTTTCGGTCTGTGATATGTCCCCCAATATTTCTGCAGGACACTCAAGGTCTGTCAGCAACCCCCTTCTGGTGAAACTACCAAAATCAAGAATCATTGCTCATCTTCACTCTTTCATTTCTCTTTTCCCCCGCCTTTGGTATAAACACCCTCACTTTCTTCAATCCCATTCTTCCCTCCTGGCCTTCAAAACAGTTGTTCCCCACCATCTCTTATCATCCCCCATCTAAATCCGAGATCTTTTATACCCCCGTTAATCCACCCCAAAACCCACCTCCTTCATATTCCCTGCTTTCCTTCCTGAAAGTCCCTGTAATATCCATCTTGTTTACCCTGTGTACCTCGCCACATCCCTCAAACTTCCACAGATCTCCTCATGTCTGTTCCCCACCGTTTTGTGCTTCCCTCTCGCACCCCTCTTGTCTCTTGCTCCCTTTGTTACACATTCCGTGCGCTAGCTCTCATACGAGCCTCGACAATCTATCCAACAAAAAAAAAGAGGTTTATTATGTTTAAATGATTATTTAAGTCTCATTAGTTGCATTTACATTTGAAATCAAATCAAATCATCTTGAAGTCAAACAACTCACAAGCTTGATTATTCAATGGAAGTTGAATATACGGGATTTCCCCTTTTCTGTGGCTCTGATATAGAGAGCAATTCCAGCAAGTGTTTAACAGCTCTGACCTCCATCTCCTCCATTCCTCCATCATTGCCTTCCATCCAAATGGTTAATTTCGGAGAGATCACACATTAGCTCCGTACATTCCCAGATCTACCACCAGCCATTCTTGTTTCATCCTATTGTTCATTCCACAGGGAAAATGTTTCCCTGTACGTCATTGCCTTGTACAATCAAGACAAACACAAATAAACACCTGAAGCTGACGATTGTCTTCGTAAAAACTAAGGTTCATGGAGGACCTGACACTAAATCTCACACACCCACACATGTACACAAATTACTAATACTGGACATGAGACAGCAGCAGACTTGATATTCAGACGTTTTTAGCAATTCAAGCCCATTCCATGGCCCATGGGATGCCAACCTCTGGGGTTTATCAGTGCACTATCCTCTAAATGTTGAACATCAAGCGAGGAAGCAGCACATACCGTTTTCAAAGTCAACGATAAGAATCGGCCAGGATCAGAATGGAACCACCCACCTCCCCAGACTTTATACAGCAGACACTCCACCCATGATCTGAAGACCGAGGTGGTCTCCCCAGCTTCACAGCTATATTTTTATAACCCCCCATTGCTATCAGTTCTGGACATAAGTTTTTTTAAGACAGTCAATCCCGCTCAACCAATTTGCAGAAATATAATGTGATGCAGAGCATTGGAATTGGAGAAAATTAGAATTACTGAGAATACATTATTTATTCATTAATGTATTTTTTTAATTGAATCAGTCACAATTTGACGATATAGCCTTTTGCAACTTGAGAGTTCATAGAACACAATACCCCATACAGTGTTCAAATGTATACTTCAATTTTAATAAAATAGTGATTTTAAAGATCGTTTTAAAAAATCCAGAAGTTTCGTACAACTGGTCTTACTCATCACTCTAATATACTGTAATAAGACAATGTTGAGTTATAGTTTCAGAGGTGGAGGCTTTATTGATCACCATAGAATGAACATGTTACACAGCATCGATCATCATCATAAATAACCAAAGCAGCAGACTCTTCTTCACCCCAATACTGCACCCTCTCACATGCGACACCCTCTCATTCTTTATATTGATATATAACATGGGTCTTTGGAAGTATTATGAAGGCAATTTGTGTTCTTCTCTGTTCAAGGAAATCCATCCATCCACTGGGACCATAATCTGTGCAGAGCATTGGTGTTGCCAAAGCAGTCTCCTTGGCAATTGGCCACAATCCTGGACAGGTCACCACTCCAATACAGGATACCAGTCAGCTGGCACTCATTTTTCCAACTTCAGAAGGATGACAGGCAGAGTCAACCCCACCTGGTATTAATCCAACAGACAAGTGGGATTTGAACTCAGGATCATTGGATCCCAAGCCTACCTACCCTAACCAATAAGCCAACACCAGGCATGTGCAAGCATATAATTCAATTTAAATGAAGATTTAAAGGGGTTTAAAGTCGTATGAATAAATTAATTCCTGATTTTACCGCCATTTTACCCAGTGTCTATTACATCACCCTCTCTAGCATGTTGCATTAGTTATTCATACCTGTTGTTTGTGTCCTTTAAAACAGTAAGTTTCCTGTTTGGAACGATTTTCAATTGTGTTTGACTGCCAGACAGACGGTAAAAATATTATCTCACTCTTCTCTGCGCATGTGCGGTTGGGACAAATTCCAAACCAAAGTACAGTTAAAATGGCAAACTTGTCTTTCTATTCATGTTCCGATTCGTGTTCAAAATATAACATCACAAGACAGAGAGATGGACACGAACCAATTGCTTAACCCCGCTTTTCGTTTCGTATGTGCGGGGTTATGATGTATCCAGTGTCCATTCACTTTTGCTACTTACATCCAAATTGGTTACTGATAGTTAACTCCGTTATAATAAACAGACAGACAAGGTCCGTGGATGGGCTTCTACATGTCTACATGCGCAGAGAGAACAAGGACATTGGGAAACAATAACACACTGCTAAATTAATTCCAAGACGACAGAGACATGTTAGTGGGGAAAAAGATTTCATAAAGCACATATGGGATCCCAGCATGTGCTACTTGCTTGGATGGTTATACCAGAGAAACCACCCCAAACATAAATTATTATATTTTGATAAATGGACCCAAAATTCTCATGTTTGTCCCAAATGTGCAGGAAGTAAACTTTTGTGGTTGTGGTTTTTTGTTTCCGTGTAATGAAACTTTCCGCTGCCACCTCGTGGAAAAGTTTCAGCATCACATTGATGTCAATATGTAAACATAACAAAAAGGGTGTAATTGTTTGATTTCATTGAAACGCAACACCGATTTTAACTTTATAACATGTATTTATGGAGCTCCGCAGTGCACAAATCCAGATAAAAAGTAGAACGGGACTTGGTAGAGAGAACATACCTCCGCCAGGCTCAACAGTTTACGTTTTGTATCCGGATCTGGATCCAGACCTTCAGAAAAATCGAATCAATTCTTTCTTGTCAAACCCTCAACCAGCCCACCAAGTTTCATCCAAATCCATAACTTTTTAACATATCCTGCTCACAGACAGACAAACAAACAAACAAACAAACAGACAGACACTCAGGCAAAGAGCGGTGAAAACAACCTCCGTCCACCTTCCACAGCGGAGGTAATAAGGACTTGAGTATTTAACAATGCAAACCCTCTCGGCTTATGTAGTTTAGAGTGGATCTGTGAATTAACGATCTTGAAATTACAAAGCGCGTACGCACGCACGCACGCACGCACGCACACACACACACACACACCGTCTCCTCGCAACCATTGAAAATGGTTTGAAATCCATACATATATTTCTATATATTTTTTTATTTTTAAATAATGCATTTAATAAATATTTCGTTAATAATGTTTTTATTATTCATATTGTATTTCACTAATTCTATTTTGTGTTGTTTATTATCCTAAAGAAAACTTGTTTTAATCTACTAACTGGAGCCTCCTGTGTTAGTAAATGTCTGAGTAGTTGATTTAATCCATTGACAAGTTCAGTGCTGTGCGTGGTTGCTCTCACAGTCCTAATTATTTCACCTGTAACCGGACCATAGAATAGCTTCTTAGGAATGTTGCCGTCTAAGAAAGGTGTCCGTACAATGTGGCAAGGAAAAATATCTCGTTTATCCAATAATTTGGTGTGAAATATATTATTATTGATATCGATATCAATATAGACATAAACAGAGGCATTTGAACAACATTTCCATAAAACAAAATCAAAAAAGAACCACAAAGCTTTTAGTTCTGCACTCTTCAGGTGAAATTCCCAAAGAGTGAATGAAACGATGAAGAAGAACCTAGAAGGCCACCAATCAACACGACCAATCCCGATTGGATGCTCTCTGCGATCTGCCAATGCTCTAAAAGGGAAGGAGCCTATTCAGTGTTAAGCGTTCCAATTGGAGGTTGCAGAGCCTGGGGTGGGGCCAATAGGGCCAATATAGAATCCTCTTCATCAACATCTGTGATGAGCAACACAGAGTCCTCTTACTCGTGATACAATTGAGGGTACTGAAGCAGCACTTGTAATACCCTCTCTCACCACCACCAGGAGCGGCGCCACATGGTACACATTCACGAAGCGAATTTGCATCACCCCACCTTGAGAACCCCGAGCTTGTGTTTTATTACCAACGAGAACAGCACTCAGTAGAACGCATACCTCTGCCAGGCTGAAGACTTTACGTTTTGAATCCCACTGATAGGCCGGACCTGAACCAAAATCGAATCGGCTTGTTCATGTCACCTTACCAACTCATACACCCAGTTTGTCAGAACTCATCCACAACTTTTTGAGATATCGTGCTATATATTGTTTTCAGCCCCATCTCTCAATGGTGAAGAATCACATAAAAATTTTAAAATGTCTTGTCTCCGGATTGAAATCTTCACCAAAACCTAATTGATTCGTCCTTCTCAAACACCCAACCTCTTCACCAAATTTTGTTCAAATCCATCCACAACTTTTTCAGATATCCTGTTTATAGACAGACAGACAAGCCGGTAGGTGACATGGGTGGTCGCTACATAATTGCATCCTAGTCATACAGTTTTTGACGGATCGGGCTTAAATTTTTTGACAAAGAGGTTGATTATAGTGCGCATAAAAGCGAAGAAAGCCGATTTTTGATTTTCGAACAAATTAATTTTTTAGGATTTTTCAAAATTTCAAAGTCCCATTGCTGGCAACAGTGGTGTCCATACCAACGGTGCTCAAAAGCATACAACTAGATCCTAGTATGAACCTTCCTGTCAAGTTTCATCAAAATTGGTTGACTCCTCTGGCCGCCAGAGCTGTCCATTACCATACAAACAAACATACAGACAGACGGAAAAAGTGAAAATAAGGGTACTCTAGCGACCACCCAACAGGGGTGAAAGCATAAGCTTTGCCCACCTTTAGTGGTGGAGGTAGTAAGCTTGTAGAGTGCTTATCAAGTGGTGTAAGCACTCAAGCAAGTACTCCAAGTTAATGGTTGATAAGGAACAGCTGGCGTTGCAAGTGATAGCAAGCTGATTGGAAATGGAACACACTCCTGGTGAGGGGGCAATGAAGTCACAACAACCTTTGTCCTATAACCCATAGTCCTCTTTGCAAGTTTCGTTGGTTGAGATTGCATAAGTAATGACCGAATAAATCGACATCAGACAATGTCAAAATGTGTATTTTTGTGTGATGACAGATTGACAGGGCTGACGGGCCCCACTGGGCCACTATTGAGTTTTGCATGGGGCCCTCAAATGACTAACGCTGCCTTTGCTCCAGGGTTCGGCAACCCCACTGGCCCGAGACGTGCTTGGACGGCACCCTGATGGACAAGAGATGCCACTTCCCACCAGACGCCCCATGGGGCCCGATTCATGACAATACACCCGTGGTCAGACCCCAGATCCAAATTCTGCCAGTGCAGCTCCCCCACTCAACCCAATCTCCGAGGGGAGCAATTTCCCACGAGGCTGATCCCATTAACTCCACCTTGTCTGAATGCTGCAGCCCGGAGACCAACTCCCACTCAGGCTGGTCGAAAATAAATTCCAATTTGAATTTTGAATTCCCAGCCTCCACTTTCAAAATTTGGATGCACACCAGGGCCCCATTGTTATTATTGGACTTTTCAGACGCCTCCCTGCAGCCGCTGCAGGCTTTGAGCTTCACGCTCTCTCAACCTTTCTCCATTGTGGTGAGCTGCCAACTGCTCATGACTCGAGCTCCAACATCACATGAACAAGCGTGTTTAAAAAAACAATTGGGGCTCAAACTGACATTTCTCCAGAATTGCCTGCCTCTTGATAAGTTTCCCACCACAAAACTTTTTCCTTCTCACCTGCTGCCCCACAGTCGCTAACACACACCCCATCCATGGTGAGTCAGCAATTGGGCTGGGCGCCAAGTCGAACCTCACAGGGACCACATCGAACACCCCAGAAACTGGCTCAACCTTCACCAACACCAGCTCACACCTATCAACAAACATAGCCTTGCTCACCATTGTAGGCTCAGTACCGCTCAACGATGGTCTGACATCGGTCACCAGCATAGGTCTGGCTTCGCTTACTGTTGTAGGTCTGGCCGAGCCACACAATGTGAATGCTTGGCTGCAACCCTACATGTCGTAGGTTCCAACGCCTGTGCATACACCAAAGCTGGCATCGGGTCGCACCCTGTTGGAGCTGGGTGAAACAGAAAAACCCCTGTCGGGTCTAATTGCACTCCCATGAGCGCCATACTGCAAGCTACAAAGGTTGCTTCACACACCACGGGGCCTAACTTCTCCCCCTCTAAACCCTCGATCTGGCTCGTTACGTGGAAGGTCTCTTTCTGGGGCAGAGCAACATCCACACTTGCACGATGTTCTTCCAGACCATGATTATTTTTCCAACATGTCCCTGTGGAATTTTCCTTTCTCCCCCCAAACAAACTTCCCATTCCACTTTTAATATGTGCCCCCACCTGTGCTGCTAAAATTTCATTGTTTCTATTCATTTCCCCCCTGCAGTTCTTCACCCACTTTATTTATATTTCCCTTCATTTTCTCTATCAATTGTTGCACCTGGACTAGAGTCGATGTCACGCCAGACACCTGACCCTCACTCACACTCGTAGGAGAAGAGCGTTAAGTTACGTCAGGAGCGAGGGAGTTTCCTCAGCTAAGCTACTCACCGAACCCCTTCCTGGTTCACCTCCAAGCACGTGTTCCTCACCATATGCTATTACATGGCCATCTGCCATTTTGTACACTTTTCCCAGGTGTGTTCAAATTGAAAATAAAATCTCTCACAGTCAAATTTGATTTTAAATTTTCCTTGGGGAGAGTGTCGGAACAAATCCCACAATCGTCAACACTGAATGTCACGTCTGGAGGCTCACTAACATGAAATGCCTCAACGCCCGGATCCTTTGTCCCAGAAAACTAACGATCGATTTCTAACCTACTACCCAGGTCAGGTCAGGTATGGGAGCATGCGCCGGAGTGGCGCGTTTCTGCATCCACTTTCCATCGGTACTCCAGGGGCCTCTGTCTGGCCATCCCCCAGGCAGATACCTGGCCCATCCCCATCTCCTTGAGATGTTGATCAACCTGCTGCAACCACGAGGCATGTGGTCGGCTCCTTGGCCTCCATTCATTAGTCTCCCTCGCTGAGAGAATCTGATGAGCAGCATCAGCGTCAGGAAAACGAACCACATCAGCTGACACTCAGGAACTAAGCAGGTAACAAATCTCATTTGAGTCTCTCTCAGCAACCGTTGGTTGGACACAAAGTCCGACCAGCGATCGCCAAGGATTCTTCAAAGAGACCTGGTACAAAGGAATCAAGTCTTCATCTCAGATCCCTGGTCAGAGTCCAAATCTCACATTCGTAGAGCAAGACTGGAAGCACCAAGGACCTGAAGACTTGGACTTTTGTCCTCCCGCACAGGTAACAACAGCGTCACACCCCATGATCCAGTGAATCCATGACTCCCCATGCCCGACCCAGACGTCTGTTGACCTCTTGCTCACTGCCAGCAGAGAAATGAATGTCACTGCCAAAGGAAGTGAATCTCTCTGTGACCTCAACATCCTTACCACAAACAGGTACAGACAAGATAGCAGCATCTAAGATGTCATTGAAAGACTGGATCTTATTTTTGACCCAGGAAACCCATAATCACAGCAGCTCCATCACCTCATTCAGCACCTCGAGGGCCCCCAAAAGGATATCTGGAGTCTCCACAAATATGACTGCATCATCTGCAAAATCAAGGTCAGACATCTTGAAATTCAGAAACGATGC
Organism: Eptatretus burgeri; assembly: GCF_056783735.1. Lineage (NCBI taxonomy): Eukaryota > Metazoa > Chordata > Myxini > Myxiniformes > Myxinidae > Eptatretus > Eptatretus burgeri. Next base: position 60,272 of record NW_028222114.1, read on the forward strand.
ACCGCAGCTTCATCTCTCCGACATCCTTCCCAGAATGCAGTCCATACAAGCACTGAAAAGTGTGGGGGCCGATACATTTTATTTGTTTCTAATGGAAATCTAATGTAAACGAAGAAAGTTTGTTTGTTTGTTCATTTATGAATTCAGACTCTGCAGGAACCAGTGCAACCAAACTTTGCATGGACTCCTCTTTCATCCAAAAGAAGGTCAAAGGCTATGTTTGGATAAAAAAAAATATAAAAAATAAAAATAAAAATAAAAATCAGATAATTTACCTTCAGGCCTCGATGTTAATACACTGCCTGTATTTTTTTTCCCCGGGAGCGATCAAGTAATATATGTATTGTGAAGATCACACGTTGAGGTTGTTGTGATTTGTTGTATTTTAAAAATAACATTAATAAAAATAAGTTAAAAGAAAGGAAAGCAATTTTGAAGTGCATTTTGAAATACCCAAGATTGGTAATTCATACGAAACCATAAAGCCAACATTCTGCAATTTGTCATGCAGGTAATATTTAAATACATATTTCATTGAATATCCCCAGGCAATGCCGGGTACTTCAACTAATAATAAATAAATAAAACCTATCGGACACACGGTGCCACAGATAAAAATTGTGCAAACATTAACATTGCAGCTGAGGACTTTCCTTTAACTATGTGTGGTGTAGATGTGGGACTCCCTGGAGCCTGTTTTTGATGCAAGCCAACGATGAAGTGCACCTCGGGACGTGCACCCTGAACCAGCCCTCGTTGCCCTCCATCCTTATCACTGCGATTCTTCTCCACACCTGTCCTCCTGCATGCCGAGAGCTCTGGTGTGTCTGTTCTCTCGGGCCCCTCCTTGTCCTTCTCTGAGATCAACATAATAAAAACAGCCCCACCCATGGGGCAGCTCCAAGAAAAATTAATTCATTGTCTGCTTCCAGCCATGGACCGTGCTACACTCACCACAGTCTAGCTATGGTTACCCGACTTTCCACGTGATTATACATATTATATGCACAAACACACACACACACACACACACACACACACACACACACACACACACACACACACACACACAATAGAAGAACGTTAAAAGAACAGGAAGATATAAAAAAATTGTTGGACAGATTGGGCATCGACAAAGCCAGCTCACTGGAATGTCTAATAAGTCAGCTCAATTGGGAAGGAGAGCGAATCATTCTTCATTCCCAAAACCAGGGACACTATGTGAATGGCTTTAAGAAAATGGCAGGACAGAGTCATTCGGACAAGTGTAGGTTCTGCAAGGCAGAAACAGGAAGCAAGAGCACCTCCTATTGGGATGGAAAAAACTCATGTCAAAAACTCACAGCTGTACACACAAAGGCACAACAAGGTATGTGGATTAAATCCACTGGCGCATCTGCAGAAATTTGAATGTCCCAGTTCCACAAAACTCATGGAAACACGAACAAAAAACAATCAATGAAAACAAGAACACAATAGTCACATACGACCTGATGATCCCACCCAGCGTGAACATAAAAATAAATAAAAGCACTGTGACCAGACATAGTACTCAGATACAAAAAGGAAAATAAGGCATTGCGCATTGAGCTTTCAGTTCCCAGTGATTTTGGCCTAAATAATGCAGAAATAATATAAAGAAAATGACCAAATACCAAGACCTCAAAAATGAAGTGAAAAGATCCTGGAATCCGAAGAGCGCAAGAATTATACCAGTGATCATTCGAACAACGAAAATGATGAAGAGGAACATTACAGAGATATTAAAAAAAACCATCCCTGGGAATATTACTGCAAACGAACTACAGTTGGAATCTGTGCAAAGGGGCTCGGTGACGATACTGGAAAGCACCCTTGGAACAAAACTTTGATAACAGAAAACTTCACAACTTCGGCCATGAATCGTGACCCCATGTCCCCTTTACCAAAATGGAGGTGGATACTTTGAGACCTGGGAGGACTCTGTTCCACCTTATGAAACCTACATATGGAGATAACTACCAGCAAAACACATACTCACACACTCACACACTCGAAGGGTGGCCTAGGCCTCGAGGTGTGTGCACTCACCTTTGAACTGTCAAGCCTGAGTTTGAATCCACATCGAGCAATAACCTGGACATCCTGGTGTTTCACAGGCATCAACGTATGCATCGTACATCAAATTGACTCGAAGCTCAAAGACCCGTCTGATATCACTGGTCGTTGTTGGATATTCGACTTCCCACGGTTTCTTTCGCAAAGAGTGGTCGAGTTATCGCCACGCAACTTGCACAAGTTCCAAAATTCCTGCCTACATCCCAAAGAAAAGCAGAGTGGAAAACCAATGTTCACACCTAGCTTTGTGAAACAATGAATTTCATTGCAGACCCCACGGCTGGCTCGACGGCTACGGGACAATCACAAGTCGATATATTATACTGTGTCGGAAAAATTCAAAAAACGCTTTTCTTAAACAATTGTGAGCAACTCGTTCTGATAACTTTTTGAATGCCCCCTGCGATATTTACACAGAAGGAATGTATAACTTGTTTGTGTTCCCATCTTAACCACTGGATCATGATGCAGCAAAGCCAGGTTCAAAATCTCATATGTATCACGTGTTTCTCCACCATCTACAAATGCTCTATTAATTCATAAAAAAAATAATTGAAGTCTCCCAATATCTGCGTCCTGCTTGTGATTTAGATTCAAGCTCCTACGTGGACCCACGCCCAGACAAAAAAAAACTACCGGATACAAGCGCAAATGATGAACAAGCTTTCCGGCAGCATCTGATTCAAAGACCGAAGCAAACAACAAAAAGGAGCTTCTTTTACTTTAGGTCACAGTGCATCACAATAAAAAAAAAACCCACATTTTGATGTTATATAATTATTCAAATTCACATCACAGACAGGTCGGAGGTCTCTCGGTCTTCTACCACCTCCTTTCTGGTCTTGCACCCTCTAACTCTTTCCGTACTTTATCCCCCCACCACCCATTGGTTTCTGCAGAAACACACACAGTCCATCATCAACACCCTTCTGGTGAAACTCCCAAAATGTAGGATCACTGCTCACCTCCAATCATTCGTTTATCTCTTTTTTTTTGCCCCTCCTGTGGAATCAACTTCCACATTATCTTCAATCTCATCGATCGTCCCTCAAGGTCTTCAAGAGAGCTGTTCACCACCATCTCAGATTGTCCCCAGTCAAAAACCTTGATCTTTTCTACCATTGCTAACTCCTCCCCAAGCCCACCTATTTCCAAGTTTCCAATTTTTTTCCACCTCCTGTGTTCTCCCATCATCCTCCTTCTTCCTCACGTCCCTTATCTTCAAAGTCCCTCTCTATTTTTGTCCTTTAACCCCACTCTTGCGCGTTTCCCTCTTCTTCCGCTCTTCATCTTGTTATGTTGCGTCCTGATCTGTTTGATGTTCTGGATCCTTTACGAGCCTCGACTTTGCATAAAAAAAAATGCATACACCGACCTATGTCGGCTGTTCTGATAGTCCCTGTAGCATCTTACACAACTGACAGCTCTGCTTCAACAAATAAAGTCAAGAAATGATTGACAGCGAGTGAACTCACAAGCTGGTTGCATCCTCATAGTCAATTCCATTATAGGAGGGTGACTGTTCAAAAAGTTGTTGGCATAACTTACCACTTATGTCAAACTTAACAACCACAATCAATCACCAGTTTGATTTTGTAAGACATTTCTTCGTGGTCCATGAATGTATGGTCCGGGTCCCAATCGGAGCAGACCATGGTCCAGGTTCCTGCAATGCATACACGTGGACGGAATTTCCCAGTGGTACTCTGCTCAGTCACAGCTGTCTCCATCAATAGCCAGCCGGAGCATGTAGTCCCTCGCTTTGTTTTGTCTAAAGGGCTTCGTGTGCTCCTTTTGCAAGGTCTCTGAGGAAGCCAGATTTCATGAAAATATTACCACTGGCATGCAGAACCAATTAGGAAAAGCTGTTTCTTCCAGGTTATTTTTTTCTTCCCTCAATCGTTCCTCTCTCCCCTAAATTTTCATGAATCAATTGGTAGACTGCAGGCCCTGCCAAATGTCTGTGCTCATGACATCTGCAGAGAAACTTCTTGCCAAATAGGCCTTCTTATGCAGTTCCGTGCAAGCTTTGATCTAGTACACTTCATTTTGGAGATATTCAAACCCAACGTAATGAATGCGGTCTCTGTTCAGTTTGTAGGGACGTGAAGATGAGAAACTTCCCAGAAGACCCAGAAATCAGGAATTTAAGCTTGAATTCAGCAGATGGTTGAGCTACAAATGCAATGAAATCATCGCTATGGTTAAGTGGTGGTGCCTGGCTGGAACTAGTTTCTGAGCAAGGAGTACAAGGTGCAACCAATTTAGTGATTCTGTTGGAAAGAACATCGTGTTCCATATATGCCCGTGGGTTGAAATCCAGCTGAAAGCAATTGTATTAAGGATTATGGATTCTAAGCTTAAGGAAACTGAGCGAGTGCCAGAATAATTGCCCACGTCGTTTACGGATTGTGACCAAAACCCTGCTGGCTCAAAATTGCCTTGACAGATAGGGTAATCTGCCTACCTTTGTCATACTGGGGTCTGTCTGTGTCTCTGTCTGTCTGTCTGTCTCTCTCTGTCTCTGTCTCCCTCCTTCCCTCTCTCTCTCCCTCCCTCTCCCCATCTCCCTCACCCCTCCCCTCTGTCTCAAACTCTCCCTCCTTTCCCCCTCTCTCTCTCTGATTTGATGACCTTCAGACACAACTGATGTAATGGACTCCTATTTGGAGAGGTTCTAGATGATGGAAGGATTGAAACCTCAATGATGGGCAGTTCCCAGCTGATTCTTTGGATGGTCAATGAATCAAGAAAACATCAAGTAAAAGGAATTCATATTTTCTGGGCTCCTACCCGGGCTGTACACCTCTGACAACCAATTGGCCGGACAATGCAGTGATTTTCATCAATTGTCATTTGCCGGGTCTCTCTTGAGGCGGCTATCGGTGTTGTCAGGGCAGGAATTTGATTGTGATTTGTTCAGGGTGTCAGCCCTAATGCTAATTGGACTACTCTTCATTGAAGAAACTCCATAGGAGGTTCAATGTGCATCAACTAACGCTTGCAGACAAGACACACAGCTCAACATCTGAGGGATGATGCACTAATTGACAGAACACCCTCCCCTGCGAAACAACGATCTGGCAGCTTATATACCATTTTGAAAGCTCTCACTTGACTTGCTCGTCGAGCACAACACATACCCCAACAGCTCCCACCAATTCCCCCAACATTTTCCGTGTAATACAGTTGTGGCTGTGAACCCCATCTCAGGATATTATAACAAGTTAAATACCTCTTGTTCGAATAGAAAGTCGAAGCTCGTGGAGTGACAAGGGGGGAAATCGGATGACGTTTAGGGAGGCTAAAAGGACAACACTTGGGAGAAGAGAAGTGAAACGAGGAACACAGCATCACAGCAGAGACAGGATTTGCACGCCGGCTATCCGAGGACTAGACCCGAGTCAACAATTCAGCACAACAAGATATGATTTAACATGAAAAAATAGGGGGGAAAACACACAAACAGCAACACAGGGACGAAAATATAACAGAGACATGATACATATGGTTCAGAAAAAGTAGCCTTTGGTGTGTGCGTGTGTGTGTGTGTGTGTATGTGTGTGTGTGTGTGTGTGTGTGTGTGTGTGTGTGTGTGTGTGTGTGTGTGTGTGTGCCATGTTTTTGTGGAGTTCTACTGGAGCTTTCTGATGTGGAATATGATACGCCCAAATGATCGTCATGACCTCCTGAGTTGATTAGGCTGATTAACTATAAAGACTCCAAAAGAATTCCAATGTTTTAAAGGCTTGCCATGTTAAGGTGTATCAAGCAGCCTAATTGGTCATTCCATGGCATGGCGTCCTAATTACAAAATAAATAATAAAAAGAATGATTACATTGTAACAGCAAATATAAACTTATACTAATAGTATTAACAACAATAATAATAGTAGTATCATTTGGCAAGAATAATAATAATAATCAACATACAATCCCCACCCTGGCCCAAGCAAAATCGTGGCTTTGTGAAAAGGCAAGCTTATGTTCAAGCAGTTCAAGCAAGAGTTTAATGTTCAAGCAGGACAGCAGGCAGGTATGCTGGATGGCCGTGAAGACCAATGAAAATTTGGTCCAATGGACCAACGGGCCCACTTGTGTTCCAAATGAATCTAGGAAGCATCTCAAAAGTCGAACGACAAAGCATCAGCTTTGTACTCGAACTATTTTTGGCCTGCAAGAGTATTCACCACCCCCACCCCCAAACTCCAAAGTTTTCACATTTGAAGCCACCTGAGCTTATTCCATGATGCATTCAAACCAAACTTAATATACAGCCTTCACAAACTACTCCGAAGTGATAAAGCTGACATATGCAGATAAAATGTGAATAAGTTAGATTAACAGAGAAAATCAGATGATTCTCAGTTGAATAAGCATCCAAACCCGTTACCGAACTAGAAGGGCACTCGGTGGAGCGCATACCTCTGCCTGATCCACAAGAACATATTGGACCCATTATATTTTTCAAAATATCATACTGTATATATATTTTTTGGCCCTATCTCTCAATTGAGAAGAATCACTTAAAGAATTATCAGATCTTCACCAAAATCTATTCAGTTCGTCCTTGTCATATACCCAACATGCCCATCAAATTTCATCCGGATCTGTCCACAACTTTTTGAGATATCCTACACACACAGACAGACAAATAAATAGACAGAGGGGTGAAGACATAACCTCCGTCACCTTCAGTGGCAGAGGAAATAAACCCTAAATCATTTCAGGAGAAAATTATTTGTTTGAAAGGTTACAAAATAAGTGTAATAGGTTTCACCTACAGTATATGTAATTAGTGGTTTAACTTAAAAATTAAACTCCCACACTTATCTCAGGAGTTTTAAGGTGAAACTCACTTGGTCAACCAACAAGGCAAACATGAAAACCAACAAGAAGCCTTTCAAAGAAGTCACATTTAAAGTGGTGGAGAAGTACCGTTCAGGAGAGGGTTATAAGAAGATCTCAAAGTCACTCATTATCCCTTTGAGTACGGTGAAATCCATCATTAAGAAGTGGAAAGACGTATCATACCACCCAGACTCTACCCAGATCAGATCGCCCATCCAAAATCAACAGCCAGGAAATCAGGAAACTGGTTCGGGATGTCACTGTAAATCCAGCGATGACTTTCCAAGATCTACAAGGCTCTATGTCCGAGATGGGGTCAGTGTTCATCAATCAACAATATTCCGATCACTTCACAAAATTAGACTCCAAGGACAAGTGACAAGAAACAAGACATTACTGAAAAAGACGTATCTAAAAGCTCGTATGGAGTATGTGAAAAAGCATCTTGATGATACTGCAGGCATGTGGAGAAAAGTTTTGTGCTCAGACGTGGCACATATTAAACTTTTTAGTCTAAAAATATAAGCGTAACTTCTGATCAAAGCTGCACACTGCACATGACCCAGTCAATACCATCCCTACCACAATCATGGTGGTGACAGCATCATGTTATGGGGCGACTTTGCTTCAGCAGAGACTGGCAAACGTGGCAGGAAAGAAGGGACAATGGAAGGTGCAAAGTACAGGAGAAAGGTTGATGTAAAACTGCTTGAGTCAGCCATGAATCTCAAACTGAGTGGGAGATTCGCATTTCAGCCGGAACAATGATCTGAAGCACGAAGCTAAAACCACATTGGAGTGGCTGAAGAAGAATAAAATAAATGTTATTGAGTGTCCCAGTCAAAGCCCTGACTTGAACCCAATTGAACATTTCTGGTGAGACTTGAAGATTGCAGTCCATCGATGATGCCCATCAAACTTGGCAGAACTAGGAGCAATTTTCATGTGAAGAATGGGCAAATATTTTACCATCTCACAGTGGAAAGCTGGCAGAGACCTACCTAAGAAGCCTCATGCCAGTCATTGCTGCAAAAGGTGTTTCCACGCTCCACCAAGTACTGACATAAGGGCTGAATATTTTTACAACCAGTGAATTTTGATTTGTACACGTGTTTTACAGGTATTCCCGACATGTTACCTTCTTTAACCATCGCAGTGTTTTGTTTGTTCTCTTCAGTTATGAATAAAAAAGTTTATATGGAAACATTGTTTCTGCATCATTCATCTAAATGTGGCAAATTGGGCGGGGTGAATACTTTGCCAAGCACTGGAAAGTTGCTTAAAAATGACTTTACATGAAAAAAACAAAAACTGTACATTTTATTCCATTTGTTTTCTCTCTCTCTCCATATGCGGGTTTCAGAAGGTGGAACAGAGCCTCCCAGGTCTCGAAGTACGTTCTTTTGTTTCGGTGAAGGATCATGTTTCATGGGCTAAATTGGTGTTGTTCTCAGAGTTTTGTTCCGAGGGTTCTTTTCAGGATCGTCACTGAGCTCCGGACAGCTTCCAACTGTAGTTCGTTTGTGGTAGATTTCCCAAGGATGGCTTGGAGGATCTTTGTAAAGTTCTTCTTAATCATTCCCATTGCTCCAACAATCACTGGTACAATTTTGGTGCTCTTCAGATTCCAGGATCATTCTTCATATCTTGATATTTGGTCATTTTCTTGATTTCTGTGTTATTTAGACCAAAATCACGAGGTACTGAAACCTGAATTAACAACGCCTTATTTTCCTTTTTGTATCTGAGTTCAATGTCCGGTTGCAGTGCTTTATTTTCTATGTTCACACTGGATGCGATCATCAGGTCATACGTGACCATTGTGTTCTTGTTTTTCAATGATTGTTTTTGTCTGTGTTTCCATGAGTTTTGTGGAACTGTGACATTCAAATTTCTGCAGATGTGCCAATGGATTTAATCCACACACCTTGTTGTGCCTTTGTGTGTACAGCTGTTCTGACATGAGTTTTTTACATCCCAATAAGAGGTGGCTCCTGCTTTCTGTTTCTACCTTGCAGAATCTACATTTGTCCGATTGGCTCAGTCCTGCCAGTTTCTTAAAGCCATTCATGTAGTGTCCTTGGTCTTGGGCATGTATAATGATTTGTTCTCAGTACCAATTGAGCTGACATAGTCTTCGCCATTCCAGTGATCCTTGTTCTTTGTCTATCCCCAATCTGTCCAATTATTTTTCATATTTACCTGCTTTTTTGTCTTTCTCCCAGTTATCACTATAAATCTCTTGGTATTTCGTCTTGTATTTTCCTTTTGTCTTTTCTGCAATCGTTGGGGCTGTATTTGTTGCCGTTTTGGTTTGCTGCGTGACATCTTCTATTCGCACATAAAAAAAAAATTTGCAAGGTGAGTGAGAGTAAGTGTGTATGTGTGTATGTGTGTGTTGGGAGATGCGGGGGGAGTAGGGGAGGATGGATACGTGCACATATTATTTTATGTTTCATTTAAACTGCTAAGTCAAGAGCGACAAAACCTCGAAGATGCTTCCAATCCACTCTGATCAAGTAATCGTACATGAGTACATGACGTTCGACAAGTGGTGAACTGACGTGGTCCGTTTTCCAGCAGAGGGCACCAATAGGCCAAGAATAAGCAGAGGAGGAAAGTCTTCCATTGAACTTTCACATTTCTTGTTTTGCTTTGGTCGAACAATCGTCGTTTCGTGAGCATTTTTATCTCCAAGTCCGTGTTACAGATGGCAAACATTAATTATGGAATCCCAACAACCGTCAACGAGGGAGTTCCCCTCGATGCACGCAACCGGGTATTAGGGACATGCATTATTTGGGGAAAAACAACGAGGAGGGGTTAAAGGAAAACCACAGTTCGTCCGTGCCAGGACTGTGAGCATGGAAATAGCCAGGCTGGGGGAGAGAGCGGCTGGCCGGGGGGTCTCATGAGTGGGGACGCATGAGAATAACCAATTACTCGCACATTTCTTCCAAACTGGTATAGGACTCTCTTCTTCACGCATTCCAAAACACCTACAGATGGGATACACTCTTAGATCAAGTGATGTCATTTAGTGGAATGGAATACTGCATTATCCGAACCATAGTATTATGACTTTATATAAAATGGGTTTATATTAAATAGCTCGTGTGGTTAAATTTCGGTTGAAAGATGTATTATTTATTTATTAACATCCGCCATCGAAGATGGACGGAGGTTACTGTTTTTCACCCCTGTCTGTTTGTTTGTTTGTTTGTGAACAGTATTACAGAAAAACTCCTGGACGGATTTCGACGAAACTTGGTGGGGGGTTAGGTTTGGTCCAAGGATCATGGCATTAGAATTTGGACTTGGTCCAAAGTTCAATATGGCTGCTAGGGCGGCCATTTAGAAAAAAAATATTTGAATTTTTGTTTTTGCATTTCTACATGTTTTAAGTGATTTCCAACCAAAAAAAAATTAATTTGCTAGAGAAAAAAAAACAAAATTTTGCAACTTTTTTTCAAAAAAAATTTCGATTTTATTTGAAAAATATTTAATTTTTTTTCATTTCGGCATGTTTTAAGTGATTTCCAACCCCCCCAAAAATATTTGTTAGAGAAAAAAACCCAGAAATTTTGCAGTAACTTTTTTCAAAAAAAATTGATTTTTTTTTGGCATTTCTAAATGCGCGTTGATCTAGTTTAGTTTATTCAATCGTGGTTCAGTAGAGTCTGATCCATTTTGACCTACAATGAATCGGATATCAGGTTCACTTAAGTGACCCAGCAGTATTGGCGGCGGAGGTTTTGCACTCTACCGAGTGCTCCCCCTCTAGTTATTTATGGGATGAAAAGGGTCGTTGAACGTTTTTTTGCTGAACAAGTCGTTCAGGGTGGCCCAGAAAAGGTTACACCGTTGTAAATGCTTGTAACATTTTTTGTTATTTATAACAGGTTAATGAGGCCTATTTGTAATTACTTGTATATTACTTTGCCCTTTTAACCCAATTAAGAATTAGTCTGCTCCATCGTCTCATAATAAGTGTTTGTTGAAAATTTGATGACAAAAGCTCAAATGGTAAAAACATTTACATTCTGAACAGACACACTGAGGCTGTTGTAAAAGTAGGACCACCTGTCCTGAAGCTCACCTGGATCAGGAGCAACAGTCACTCAAACCCCCACAAAACCCCCTTCGACACTGAATTTTTTTAATGCCGTGAACAAACTTTGGTACATCATGGGTGATTTATAGGTTGTGGTCAAGTTTCGTTGAAATTCTATGTGCAGTCAATACCTATTTTGGAGGGGGGACAAAAACCTCAACCCCAGACCCCCTTAATTAGTACAGATTTTGATGCGGTTGATAAATGTTGGTACATCATGAGCGATGAATGTTGTTGTCAAGTTTCATTGAAATTAGCCTGTAGTTTCCAGAGAAGAGAACAAATCTCTATTTGGGGGGGGTCACAAAACCCACAACACCTCTGCACTGTTATTAATGAGTGCAGATTTTGATGCCGTTGATATACATTGATAGATCATGGTGAAGAATGATGTGGTCAAATTTCATCAAAAGTGTGTGTGTGTAATTTTGAGAAGAGCAGCAAATACTTGTTTTGGGGGTGGGGGGGGGTCAAAACCCTCCCAGACCTCCTTTAATGAGCGCAGATTTTGATGCAGTCGATACACTTTGGTGCACCAAGGGACAATGAAGGTTATGGTCAAGTTTCATCGAAATTGTGTGTAGCTTTGGAGAAGAGAGGAAATACCTATTTTATTTTGGGGAGGAGGGGGGTAAATAACCACCCGATCCCCCATAAACCACCATAGTTGAGTGCAGATTTTGAGATGCGGTCAATACACCTCTGTTAGGCATCAGACATGAAGCTAATGTGGTCAAGTCGTGTTTATTAAATTCGTGTGTTTAATTCAGAAGCGATTACACTAAAGTTTTATTGGGGACACCCTGTATGATCACCGAACAGAGGTATACAGTCACCATGTTTTCCAGTCCTGTGTATTACGATATAAAAAAAAAGATCTTTCAGTGACAGCAAACATTTTTAGGGACCCGGCCGGAATCGCATACACTGACTCCCCAAATTTCCAAAACACACAGATCAGATTTTTCCGCCATTCCTGGTCAAGCCTTACTGTCCTTTGAAGGTAACAACGTGCTCCTTGACCATTCCGTGGGATTCCCAGTGTCCGGATCATATATCTTACTCCACCGATCGGATAAATAAGGATGAGGGAGGACGTGGTCGATGGGTCAAAGCAGACCTGAGTCTGAGATTGTTACCTCTGGCTTTTTGTCGTGTGTGTGACTCGTGCTGTGGAGAACATCCCAAAACGCCTCGGAGTCTCGTTTGCCTTTCCTAAGGGTGAGAGCGGTAAAAAGGTTTAACATTTCGGACAAGAAAGGGGTCGTACGGTCCAGGGGGTTTAGGGTGTTAAAATTACAGCAAACCGAAGGAAATTGCTCTGTGGTGTATAATGGTTATCCTGGATAAATTTTCTGTTTTTTTTTTTCCCAGGAATTCCAGCCACAGTCCAGAGGTCATCGGTTCAATTCCTGGTCGAGTCATACCCAAACACTTTAAAAATGGTACTTGCTGCTGAGCAATGAAAAAGGATCGAGTGTGGACATAAAACAAGCAGATGTTGGCAATGAGAGCACAGGCTTAACGGGCCGAATGCACTCTTCATGCGTTGAATTTTTTTGCGAGAGAACCAACTCATCGCAATATATACACGAGAAGCACCCGCTCCGGATGGGAGCAGCCAGGGGGCATGTTATTATCTTTACCATGATTTATCGTTGCAGTAACACCATAGCAGAGTAACCGCCCGTCAGGCGATCTTGTTCCAGGCATGCGACACCTTCTGACACATCCCTTTAATTGGGCGGTGTATCGGCAACAGACTGCTGCCTCAATCACTTCCAAAAATAGAACTAACCAGGGTTGCGTACATGAAGCAAAAACATGTGTACCGCTTATGGGCATACAGTATGTAATGTATCATGGTTATCTAGCTCAGATAGTTCCAATGGTACCCCTCCCTATGCCCACCACCCCCTCTCCCCCCAAAGGAAGAAAATGCCAAGGGTGAAAAAAAAAATTCGAAATGTGATGGAATCAAACAAAAGTTACAGGCACAACTTCAGGGTACCTTCTTCAATCCATGAAAGTTTCAGCTTCCAAGATCAATTTCCTCTCCGAGGAGTAGATGAAACGCACAACAATACTTTCCCTCCATTACACTGCAGCACATGGCCAAAAGTATGTGGAGAGGAGAAGAAATTGGGTCCATTCTCTGTGCAGAGCGTTGGTGCCGCTAAGCAAGTCTCATTGGCTCTTGGGCACAATCCTGGACGGGTCACCACTAATACACAGTATACCAGCAAGCTGCCACTCATTTTGCTGACCTCGGAAGGATGACAGGCCAAATTAACCCCACCTAGTATTAATTCAACAGCTGTATAAAAATCAAGCACACAGCGATGCAATCTCCATAGACAAACATTGGTCGTAGAATGTGCCAAGTTGAAGAGCTCTGTGACTTTAAACATGGCAATCGCATAGGATGCCACCTTTCCTCCAACAAGTCAGTTCATCAAATTTCTGGCTCTGCTGGAGCAGCCATGATCAACTGTAGGTGCCAGATTGTGAAAAGGAAACGTCTCGGAGCAACAACAGCTCAGCCGTGAAGTGGGAGGCCACACAAGCTCACAGAATGGGGCCGCCGAGTGCTGAAGCGCATAGTGTGGGAAAATCAATCTGTTGTCGGTTGCAACACTCACTACCTACTTCCAAACTGACTCTGGAAGCATCGTCGGCACAACCCCTGTTCATCGAGAGCTTCATGAAATGGGTTTCCATGGCCGAGCAGCCACACACAACCTCAAGATCACCACTACATGTCCAAATGCATCGTGCCAACTGTAAAGTTTGGTGAAGGAGGAAAAATGGTCTGGGGCTGTTTTTCATGGTTTGTGCTAGGCCCCTTAGTTTCAGTGAAGGGAAATCATAACTCTACAGCATATAATGACTTTCTAGAGTCGAGACGATTCCGTGCTTCCAACTTTGTTGCAACAATTTGGGGAAGGCCCTTTCTTGTTTCAGCATGACAATACCCCCCCATGCACAAAGTGAGGTCCAAACAGGAAATGGTTTGTCGAGATCGGTGTAGAAGAACTTGACTGGCCTAAACAGGGCCCCGATCTCAACCCCATCGAACACCTTTGAGATGAATTGGAATGTCAACTGCTAGACAGACTTAATCTCCAACATCAGTGCCCGACCTCACTAATGCTCTTGTGGCTG